>NC_047518.2:46506288-46523788 GCF_902827115.2 Pseudochaenichthys georgianus | reverse complement strand
GCCCTGGGTCTCGTCTTGCTGCTTCCCTGATGGCTTCCTCAGGATTGAGCTGACATCCTCGTGGATTCATCTTCTCATTACAGACACATGCATTTCCTAACATTCGGTCTATATGCTGTAAAATGTATTGTCTCTTGGATTTGCACACGGCACCTATTGCACGTCTGTCTGTCCTGGGAGAGGGATCCCTCCTCTTTGCTCTCCCTGAGGTTTCTCTATGTTCCTTTAACTGTGGGGTTTCTCTGGAAGTGTTTCCTTGTTCGATGTGAGGGTCTAAGGACAGAGGGTCTGAGGACAGAGGGTCTAAGGACAGAGGGTCTGAGGACAGAGGGTCTAAGGACTGTGCTGTTGTATTTGCTTTAAAGTGTCTCTACTGTAGGCTATTTTTATTTTATGTACAGCACTTTGGCTCGACCAACAATCGTTTATAAATGTGCTATATAAATACAACTTGATTTGATTACAGTCAAAATGTGTTTTTTTCATACTGTCTGAGCCGTTTATTGAATTGATCTATTTAAACATATTATCAACATATTAAAAACATGTAGCTGCACCTCGAGTAGCCCTGGTGGAGGCGGGCTGATGAAGCCAGCCAGAGGAGGAGGAGCCAGCCAGAGGAGGAGGAGCCAGCCAGTGGAGGAGGAGCCAGCCAGAGGAGGAGGAGCCAGCCAGAGGAGGAGGAGCCAGCCAGAGGAGGAGGAGCCAGCCAGAGGAGGAGGAGCCAGCCAGTGGAGGAGGAGCCAGCCAGAGGAGGAGGAGCCAGCCAGAGGAGGAGGAGCCAGCCAGAGGAGGAGGAGCCAGCCAGAGGAGGAGGAGCCAGCCAGAGGAGGAGGAGCCAGCCAGTGGAGGAGGAGCCAGCCAGAGGAGGAGGAGCCAGCCAGAGGAGGAGGAGCCAGCCCACGAGTGATCAAAGCAGACGTTTTTGTAAACTGAGATGTTCCCAGCTCAACAGATTATACTTTTTAACAATGTGGCAATGATGAAGCCGGAGTGGCTCGTTGTGTCGAGTGCTTGTTTATGTCGTGAGTCCAGTGGCCTTGGAGCTGCATAGTGTGCATTAGAGCAGCTGATCAGACAGTAGTTGATGTGGGAGAGGACCATTGAGTGGAGGTATAGCTTAGCTGCTGCAGTTGATAGGAAGTTTCTAACGTATCTGACATTTGACGGATTGAACTTCACTTTATTGCAGACCTCATCTATAAACACACAACTGGGTTTTTATGAATATGCAAAAGCTAAACAGTGGATTGATGGACCTGAACGTGCATGACACATTAGAGTGGACCTATCATGCTATATTTGGAACATATACTGTCGGGCCATACCTCTATAAAACATGTCTGTGAAGGTTTTTTTTCAAAATACCAAACAGATCATGCGTTTTAGCCACGCCTCATTTCGCTCTATTCCAGCCCTGTTTTTGGAAGGGCTGATTCTGCTTCTGTGGCAGGCTACAGCGCCACCTACAGGCCTGGCATATGTACTACAGCGTCTCCAGCGCTTTCCAGCGGTCTCTCATTCCCCAGCGGTCTCTCATTCCCCTGATAGGTGGAGAGTTGCCCACATAGGCGGAGCTCCTCGTTCCTGACGTCAGAGAATTTTGAAATCTGGATCAGATCCTTTGCAGCCCGTTTTTAGAGATTTGGGTACGGAGGAAACGAGAGAGGGTTGTGTTTTCTGACACACCGGGGACACATATTCATTTATAAAAGACGTACAAAAGTGCATTTTGCATGATAGGTCCCCTTTAAGTGAATGAACATATAAATAAAGTAAACATTTTTGGTCCTGTCCTAGGAGGTATCGGACACTAGCTAAAAGTTGAAGGAGATTTTTTTTGTCCTTGCGGTTGTAGTCTCTATGGAGCACCTGTAGAAGGTCAGGGTCCTCTCTATGGAGCACCTGAAGGTCAGGATCCTCTCTATGGAGCACCTGAAGGTCAGGATCCTCTCTATGGAGCACCTGTAGAAGGTCAGGATCCTCTCTATGGAGCACCTGTAGAAGGTCAGGGTCCTCTCTATGGAGCACCTGAAGGTCAGGATCCTCTATATGGAGCACCTGAAGGTCAGGATCCTCTCTATGGAGCACCTGAAGGTCAGGATGCTCTCTATGGAGCACCTGAAGGTCAGGATGCTCTCTATGGAGCACCTGAAGGTCAGGATCCTCTCTATGGAGCACCTGAAGGTCAGGATCCTCTCTATGGAGCACCTGAAGGTCAGGATCCTCTCTATGGAGCACCTGAAGGTCAGGATGCTCTCTATGGAGCACCTGAAGGTCAGGATGCTCTCTATGGAGCACCTGAAGGTCAGGATCCTCTCTATGGAGCACCTGAAGGTCAGGATCCTCTCTATGGAGCACCTGAAGGTCAGGATCCTCTCTATGGAGCACCTGAAGGTCAGGATGCTCTCTATGGAGCACCTGAAGGTCAGGATCCTCTCTATGGAGCACCTGTAGAAGGTCAGGATCCTCTATATGGAGCACCTGAAGGTCAGGATGCTCTCTATGGAGCACCTGCAGGTCAGGATCCTCTCTTTGGAGCACCTGTAGAAGGTCAGGATGCTCTCTATGGAGCACCTGAAGGTCAGGATGCTCTCTATGGAGCACCTGTAGAAGGTCAGGATGCTCTCTATGGAGCACCTGAGGGTCAGGATCCTCTCTATGGAGCACCTGAAGGTCAGGATCCTCTATATGGAGCACCTGAAGGTCAGGATGCTCTCTATGGAGCACCTGAAGGTCAGGATCCTCTCTATGGAGCACCTGAAGGTCAGGATGCTCTCTATGGAGCACCTGAAGGTCAGGATGCTCTCTATGGAGCACCTGAAGGTCAGGATGCTCTCTATGGAGCACCTGAAGGTCAGGATGCTCTCTATGGAGCACCTGAAGGTCAGGATCCTCTCTATGGAGCACCTGAAGGTCAGGATCCTCTCTATGGAGCACCTGACGGTCAGGATCCTCTCTATGGAGCACCTGAAGGTCAGGATGCTCTCTATGGAGCACCTGAAGGTCAGGATCCTCTCTATGGAGCACCTGAAGGTCAGGATCCTCTCTATGGAGCACCTGAAGGTCAGGATCCTCTCTATGGAGCACCTGAAGGTCAGGATGCTCTCTATGGAGCACCTGAAGGTCAGGATCCTCTCTATGGAGCACCTGTAGAAGGTCAGGATCCTCTATATGGAGCACCTGAAGGTCAGGATGCTCTCTATGGAGCACCTGCAGGTCAGGATCCTCTCTTTGGAGCACCTGAAGGTCAGGATGCTCTCTATGGAGCACCTGTAGAAGGTCAGGATGCTCTCTATGGAGCACCTGAGGGTCAGGATCCTCTCTATGGAGCACCTGAAGGTCAGGATCCTCTATATGGAGCACCTGAAGGTCAGGATGCTCTCTATGGAGCACCTGAAGGTCAGGATCCTCTCTATGGAGCACCTGAAGGTCAGGATGCTCTCTATGGAGCACCTGAAGGTCAGGATGCTCTCTATGGAGCACCTGAAGGTCAGGATGCTCTCTATGGAGCACCTGAAGGTCAGGATGCTCTCTATGGAGCACCTGAAGGTCAGGATCCTCTCTATGGAGCACCTGAAGGTCAGGATCCTCTCTATGGAGCACCTGAAGGTCAGGATCCTCTCTATGGAGCACCTGACGGTCAGGATCCTCTCTATGGAGCACCTGAAGGTCAGGATGCTCTCTATGGAGCACCTGAAGGTCAGGATCCTCTCTATCTATAGTGCCCGTAATAGTGTTCACTGGAGTCCAGAGTTATGCCACTGTGTGTGTGGTTTTTCCATCCACCCCCCCCCCCCCCCCCCCATTGCTACAGAAGTTTCCGCACAATTCTCAGTCACAACACCTATATTAGGAGGAGCATCTAAACACTGTGAGATATATAGTATAAATGATAATACTCTCTAATATACTCATACTCCTGCATGGCTCAAAGTGAGAAGCAGCGAAGTGAAAAACGAGACAGGTGTGTTCCCGCTTCTGTCCAGCAGGGGGCGGTGTTGCGTTTTCCTCAGTTGAGCAAACCAGCAATAAAGTCAAGAATAAAAGCTACAGGAAGTCAAACAACAACAGACAGACCCATGCTTTCACGTGAAGACATCATGGATGTGTAATAATAAGAAGTCATGGCTGAGAGGGGAGAAGCGGACTTTCATGATATCTTAGATGACTGGTTCATCGAGACGCTGAAGACGTGAGAACATGTTTCCTCCTTGTTTGAGCTCTTAAAGTCTGTTAGCTGCTAACACGTTCATAACCAGAGAGGGAGAAGTACCCGAGTGTAGGAATACTAATACTACTCTGTTACAAGTACAAGTCCTGCATTCAAACGCGTCGCGTGCGGGTCGCCAGCACATAGCTTGGCCGATTTGGACCGTGTTTGGAGTGCAGTGATTATTGAGGATGCTGAGTACATTTCTGACATTTTCAAGATCAACAATCGAATATATCAATATTTGTAGTCAGCAAGGGATGTTTGTGATTAATTTTAGGTCGATTTTAAAGATGTAGGGGACTGGATCATTTGGATTGGACAGATTGCTTATTTATGTGGGAAAGAAAGTGCATCTATTGCCCTCTATATCCAATGGTCCAACTCTACTCATGGTATCAGCCCACAGAGAACAGATATGACCACTTTCTGCTTAATACTGACACTTGTGCAAATGTCAGAAATGGATTCAAGATCCTCAATAACCTCCAAAAGCACTCCAGAACTGTCCAAATCAGCCAAGCCGTTTTATAACTATTGTTTCCATCGGTTTTAATGCCAAGTCAAAGTCAACTTTATTGTTAATCTTCCAGTTTGTGGTACAGACAGAGATCGAAATACCGTTTCCCACAATCCCGAATATATAAACAAATATATCTAAAAAACACGTGTGCAAATATGTATATCCTATATACACAATGAAAGACACATTTTTACATTAAGACCTAAATAAAAACACAACAATCAATATATACAAAATAACAGTCACCTCAATATTTTGAAAATGTACATTAGTGCAATTAATGTTGAATAAAGCATCATATTATAACTCTGCCGAACATGTGCGGGATCCTTGGGACCCTACTGTACATTTCTATCATAACACGTTGGGGTCCTCAACATGGAGGGGTTCAATAAGCTGTCAGCTGGACTATTACTCAAGTGAAAGTGTTATCAGATCAAATCAAGCTTTATTTATATACACATTTAAAAGCGATTTTTGGTCGAGCCAAAGTGCTGCACATGTAATAAAAACACTACAATCACAATAAAAGACAACAGAAATATAAAAAACCCAAAACACAGGGAACAGTCAGGAGTCGTGCTCCGCTCTGACTGGAAGGCCGGGGAGAAGAAGTGAGTCTTTAGTGAGGATTTAAAACCCCTGGGGTCTGGGCCGACCTCACGTGGAGGGGCCGAGCGTCCCATTCTCATCTAAAGACAGTGAAAGTAGTCGTTGTGCAGATTGGTCCATTTCAGAATAATATATATATGTTTTATAATGATTGATCATCAAAGTGTTCTCAAAGCTGGTGAAGGTGCAGCTAGTCTGAAGTACTTTGTAGACTGCAGGGTAGCTGGTGAAGGTGCAGCTAGTCTGAAGTACTTTGTAGACTGCAGGGTAGCTGGTGAAGGTGCAGCTAGTCTGAAGTACTTTGTAGACTGCAGGGTAGCTGGTGGAGGTGCAGCTAGTCTGAAGTACTTTGTAGACTGCAGGGTAGCTGGTGGAGGTGCAGCTAGTCTGAAGTACTTTGTAGACTGCAGGGTAGCTGGTGAAGGTGCAGCTAGTCTGAAGTACTTTGTAGACTGCAGGGTAGCTGGTGGAGGTGCAGCTAGTCTGAAGTACTTTGTAGACTGCAGGGTAGCTAGTGGAGGTGCAGCTAGTCTGAAGTACTTTGTAGACTGCAGGGTAGCTGGTGAAGGTGCAGCTAGTCTGAAGTACTTTGTAGACTGCAGGGTAGCTGGTGAAGGTGCAGCTAGTCTGAAGTACTTTGTAGACTGCAGGGTAGCTGGTGAAGGTGCAGCTAGTCTGAAGTACTTTGTAGACTGCAGGGTAGCTGGTGAAGGTGCAGCTAGTCTGAAGTACTTTGTAGACTGCAGGGTAGCTGGTGAAGGTGCAGCTAGTCTGAAGTACTTTGTAGACTGCAGGGTAGCTGGTGAAGGTGCAGCTAGTCTGAAGTACTTTGTAGACTGCAGGGTAGCTGGTGGAGGTGCAGCTAGTCTGAAGTACTTTGTAGACTGCAGGGTAGCTGGTGGAGGTGCAGCTAGTCTGAAGTACTTTGTAGACTGCAGGGTAGCTGGTGGAGGTGCAGCTAGTCTGAAGTACTTTGTAGACTGCAGGGTAGCTGGTGGAGGTGCAGCTAGTCTGAAGTACTTTGTAGACTGCAGGGTAGCTGGTGAAGGAGCAGCTAGTCTGAAGTACTTTGTAGACTGCAGGGTAGCTGGTGAAGGTGCAGCTAGTCTGAAGTACTTTGTAGACTGCAGGGTAGCTGGTGGAGGTGCAGCTAGTCTGAAGTACTTTGTAGACTGCAGGGTAGCTGGTGGAGGTGCAGCTAGTCTGAAGTACTTTGTAGACTGCAGGGTAGCTGGTGGAGGTGCAGCTAGTCTGAAGTACTTTGTAGACTGCAGGGTAGCTGGTGGAGGTGCAGCTAGTCTGAAGTACTTTGTAGACTGCAGGGTACCTGGTGAAGGTGCAGCTAGTCTGAAGTACTTTGTAGACTGCAGGGTAGCTGGTGGAGGTGCAGCTAGTCTGAAGTACTTTGTAGACTGCAGGGTAGCTGGTGAAGGTGCAGCTAGTCTGAAGTACTTTGTAGACTGCAGGGTAGCTGGTGAAGGTGCAGCTAGTCTGAAGTACTTTGTAGACTGCAGGGTAGCTGGTGGATTTACTCCAGGTGGAACTAAAGTCTGATTCAACACTTGATTAGATTTCACATCATTCATCCTCATCTGAGAAGTAACTAAAGGGATTAATACATGTAGTGGAGGAAAAGTACAACATGTACCTCTGAACTGTAGAGGAGTAGAAGTGAATACTCAAGTAAAGTACAAGTACCTCAAAATCGTACTTAGTTACTTTACACCTCTGCAACTAGCCGTGCAAACCATGGATGTCTAAAGAGAACTGGAAACAGCGTTGGAGGCGGGGCAGAGTAGATAGGATTTATTAAAAGAAGTTATATGTGATTTGCAAATTAGCGAGTCTGGAGGAAAATAATTTAACATCTTATAAATGAAAAAGATACTATGCTAATGACATTTTATTTGTTTCCTAAAGGTACAAAGATCTCCATGTGTATCAGCTGGAACATCCCACCCAGGTCATCGAGTGGACGTCAGGGAAGAGTGAGTTAGGAACATATGTTGTAATAGCGTCAGAATCTGCCGTGCATTTAAACTCATATTCAGTCTTTATCGTCCTTCCTTTCAGCCGTGTGTGTCGCGGGATACAGCTCGTCTAAAAATGAGATTCTTGAGCTACAGTTGCCTCTGAAACTCTTCGCTGAGGAAAATAAGGTGAAAACACAAAAGGTTCGGGGTTTATTTTGATAAAGGCACTATTCAAGTCTGACATGTATTCTCTGCTATGTGTTTGTCTGCGGTGCATTCAGGGTCTCTGTGCAGAGCGGGATTTTAAAGTAGTCCATGGGGGGTTCACGGAGGGTCCTGTTCGCTGCCTCCGACACGTCCCAGGAACAAGGTGAGAGACACTACTCACTGATATACACCTGAACATCAGCAGGAGAGGACTCTTTAAAGTAGAGACACTACATACTGATATACACCTGGACATCAGCAGGAGAGGACTCTTTAAAGTAGAGACACTACATACTGATATACACCTGAACATCAGCAGGAGAGGACTCTTTAAAGTAGAGACACTACACATGATATACACCTGAACATCAGCAGGAGAGGACTCTTTAAAGTAGAGACACTACATATGATATACACCTGAACATCAGCAGGAGAGGACTCTTTAAAGTAGAGACACTACATACTGATATATACCTGAACATCAGCAGGAGAGGACTCTTTAAAGTAGAGACACTACATACTGATATACACCTGAACATCAGCAGGAGAGGACTCTTTAAAGTAGAGACACTACATACTGATATACACTGAACATCAGCAGGAGAGGACTCTTTAAAGTAGAGACACTACATACTGATATACACCTGAACATCAGCAGGAGAGGACTCTTTAAAGTAGAGACACTACATACTGATATACACCTGAACATCAGCAGGAGAGGACTCTTTAAAGTAGAGACACTACATACTGATATACAGCTGAACATCAGCAGGAGAGGACTCTTTAAAGTAGAGACACTACATACTGATATACACCTGAACATCAGCAGGAGAGGACTCTTTAAAGTAGAGACACTACACACTGATATACACCTGAACATCAGCAGGAGAGGACTCTTTAAAGTAGAGACACTACATACTGATATACACCTGAACATCAGCAGGAGAGGACTCTTTAAAGTAGAGACACTACACACTGATATACACCTGACATCAGCAGGAGAGGACTCTTTAAAGTAGAGACACTACATACTGATATACACCTGAACATCAGCAGGAGAGGACTCTTTAAAGTAGAGACACTAATACTGATATACACCTGAACATCAGCAGGAGAGGACTCTTTAAAGTAGAGACACTACATACTGATATACAGCTGAACATCAGCAGGAGAGGACTCTTTAAAGTAGAGACACTACATACTGATATACACCTGAACATCAGCAGGAGAGGACTCTTTAAAGTACAGACACTACATACTGAATATACACCTGAACATCAGCAGGAGAGGACTCTTTAAAGTAGAGACACTACATACTGATATACACCTGAACATCAGCAGGAGAGGACTCTTTAAAGTAGAGACACTACATACTGATATACACCTGAACATCAGCAGGAGAGGACTCTTTAAAGTAGAGACACTACATACTGATATACACCTGAACATCAGCAGGAGAGGACTCTTTAAAGTAGAGACACTACATACTGATGTACACCTGAACATCAGCAGGAGGGGACTCTTTAATATCAGATCTTGTTTACGCTGGAGCACAGCACAGAGTTTATTTGGCTTTTATTCAAATATGAAAGGAACTAAATGTCCAGTTGTTGCTCCTGCAGGTGTGTTGTTACCAACGATGGGTTGACCTCCGACCTGAAGGTGTGGACCGTCGGAGGAGACGACAGCGGTGAGTTAATATCTGTTTGGAGTCACATCAAGTTAAACATCGCTTTGAAGGATCGTAAAGACTGGATAAAGCGCTATATAAATAAGGTCCATTTACCATATCCTATTGTAAACAACTTTTAGTGAAAGTGACGAGAAAATTATTTATAAAACACAAAAAAACTTCTTAAAAAACTTTTAGCATTTTACTTATTTTTAAATTAATACAAGCGGAAAAGAAAAAAAAACAGAAAAATCTTCAGCCAATCAGGTTCATTCTAAAAATGTGATTGGTTGTCTTGCTGCATCCTTTCGTCCAATGACAGACGTGATCAGAAGAACAGGAAGTGTCGCAGGGAGGAAGACGAGGAAGAAGAAGAGTGATTCAGAAGGAGGCAGCAGGATCGCAGCCCGACACTCGTCACAAGTTCTTCATGGAGCTCAGAGCGACGACATCCAGCTGACACAACTGACCTCAGGACAGATCCTCTACACACCAGGTAACACTGACCTCAGGACAGATCCTCTACACACCAGGTAACACTGACCTCAGGACAGATCCTCTACACACCAGGTAACACTGACCTCAGGACAGGTCCTCTACACACCAGGTAACACTGACCTCAGGACAGATCCTCTACACACCAGGTAACACTGACCTCAGGACAGATCCTCTACACACCAGGTAACACTGACCTCAGGACAGATCCTCTACACACCAGGTAACACTGACCTCAGGACAGATCCTCTACACACCAGGTAACACTGACCTCAGGACAGATCCTCTACACACCAGGTAACACTGACCTCAGGACAGATCCTCTACACACCAGGTAACACTGACCTCAGGACAGATCCTACACACCAGGTAACACTGATCTCAGGACAGATCCTCTACACACCAGGTAACACTGATCTCAGGACAGATCCTCTACACACCAGGTAACACTGACCTCAGGACAGATCCTCTACACACCAGGTAACACTGACCTCAGGACAGATCCTCTACACACCAGGTAATACTGACCTCAGGACAGGTCCTCTACACACCAGGTAACACTGACCTCAGGACAGATCCTCTACACACCAGGTAACACTGACCTCAGGACAGATCCTCTACACACCAGGTAACACTGACCTCAGGACAGATCCTCTACACACCAGGTAACACTGACCTCAGGACAGATCCTCTACACACCAGGTAACACTGACCTCAGGACAGGTCCTCTACACACCAGGTAACACTGACCTCAGGACAGATCCTCTACACACCAGGTAACACTGACCTCAGGACAGGTCCTCTACACACCAGGTAACACTGACCTCAGGACAGGTCCTCTACACACCAGGTAACACTGACCTCAGTCATAGTCGTCTCAGCACAGCAACTTACCTGAACAATAAAGACGCAGTGTTTGTGTCCATGTGTTTTTATAGTGTAGCAGAATCTGAACTTGAGTCTATGTTGTTTGTCCCTACAGAGATTACCTCCTCCGATCCTCTGAGCTCTCTGCAGTTTGTGAGCGACGACGTCTTCCTCGCCGGCTGCTGCAACGGGAACGTTTACATCGCCGACACTCGGGCGTCCGCCTCCCCTCAGCTCTCACCTGCACCTCCAGGTGAGTCTGTCCCCTGGTGGACGGACGCAGGTGCGTCCAGCGGCAGCTTCATCAGAGTGTCCTCGTCTGGACGGGCTGAGATTTCAGACTTGAGGAACCCGGGAGCAGCGGTTAGCCGGGCTCAGCTGTCCGTCCAATCACGTCGCTGCAACCCGGGCCATGTCACAGTGTCGTGGGCTCCGGCTCTGAACGACTGCATCGCAGTGTCGGGTGAGTTCAAGAGATAGCCAGTGTTTGAGGAGATGTTCTCCGGTTAAAGGGGTCCTACAAATCTGATCGGGGTTTCCCTTTCCTTTGATATATAGGTTTTTGTGCATGTAAATTATAAGGATTATTAAGGATAACATTCTAAAGTTTGTGATAGGCTAAGGGGCATCTCTAAGCAGTTGAGCAATCACAACAGAGCCGGTCAGCTAATCAGAGCAGACTGGGCTCTGGTTTCAGACAGAGGGTGAAAAGAGGTGCTGCAGCACAGGCAGTAAGAGAACTTTACAGCATGGAGACACTACATACTGATATACACCTGAATATCAGCAGGAGAGGACTCTTTAAAGTAGAGACACTACATACTGATATACACCAGAACATCAGCAGGAGAGGACTCTTTAAAGTAGAGACACTACATACTGATATACACCTGAACATCAGCAGGAGAGGACTCTTTAAAGTAGAGACACTACATACTGATATACACCTGAACATCAGCAGGAGAGGACTCTTTAAAGTAGAGACACTACATACTGATATACACCTGAACATCAGCAGGAGAGGACTCTTTAAAGTAGAGACACTACATACTGATATACACCAGAACATCAGCAGGAGAGGACTCTTTAAAGTAGAGACACTACATACTGATATACACCTGAACATCAGCAGGAGAGGACTCTTTAAAGTAGAGACACTACATACTGATATACACCTGAACATCAGCAGGAGAGGACTCTTTAAAGTAGAGACACTACATACTGATATACACCTGAACATCAGCAGGTGAGGACTCTTTAAAGTAGAGACACTACATACTGATATACACCTGAACATCAGCAGGAGAGGACTCTTTAAAGTAGAGACACTACATGCTGATATACACCTGAACATCAGCAGGAGAGGACTCTTTAAAGTAGAGACACTACATACTGATATACACCTGAACATCAGCAGGAGAGGACTCTTTAAAGTAGAGACACTACATACTGATATACACCTGAACATCAGCAGGAGAGGACTCTTTAAAGTAGAGACACTACACGCTGATATTAGTGTTAATTTCGTCAGCTATTTTTTAATTTAGTTTTAGTCTTAGTCCTGTGTTAAATTTCCTTTTTAGTTTTAGTCATATTTAGTCACCTTCATCCTGTTTTTATTTAGTCAAGTTTAGTCGACTAAAAGTCTGAGCATTTTAGTCTTATTTTAGTCAAAGAAAACTAATTATTTTAGTCTACTTTTTGTCAATGAAAACTGTTGAGTCTTTTTTAGTCATCAGATTATATAGAACATTTCAGTCAAACTAGTCTAGCCATAGTATATATAAATAAGATTATCTTGTCCTTATTTGATGAAAAAACACAGGTTGAATGATTAAGAATGCAGCTTTGCAGAGAGTATCTGGTCAGGTTATGGCCACATTGCTTCCCTTCTGATAAAACAATGCATTCGCTTTTTTTCTCCGCCTCATTGTAGCGAAAATGGGCCCAAATATCACATCGTTTCTTTCTCCCAAGTAGTGGTGGCTTTAGACTTTTTCGTTGTCAGTCATTTTGACAGGATCGTAACATTTCCGTCATAATCCATTATTATCCGTCGAGTGCACAATGTATCACTCACTCGCGCTGACGGGGGGGTATTCGGTTAACGCGACCACTGCTCCTAAGCCCTGTTGTTGCCATTTCATTTTCTGTTAAATAAGGTTAGTTAGACCCGAGTCTTCCTGACAGTTCATATTGTGCCGCTGCCCGGTGTGATTCAAATGTACCCCCGCGCGCAGCACAGAAACAGCTGCTGCTCTGCCGCAGCACCGGAAATGGAACTGCTGGGAGAAAAACTGACTATCAGAGATTTAACGTTATCTTTGATAATATTTCGTCTCCTCATTTTTCGTCAACGAAAGTAAAGAGAGATTTTGTCATAGTTTTATTTAGTAAACTACATTTTCGTCTCGTCACTTTTCGTCAACGATATTGCATGATGATTTCGTTACAGTTAATGTTTACTGCCGTCGGTGCCGTCTCGTCATCGTCTCGTTTTCGTCATGGAAAAAAAGGTCGTTGACGAACATATTTCGTCATAGTTTTAGTCAACGAAATTAACACTAGCTGATATACACCTGAACATCAGCAGGAGAGGACTCTTTAAAGTAGACACAGTACATACTGATATACACCTGAACATCAGCAGGAGAGGACTCTTTAAAGTAGAGACAGTACATACCGATATACACCTGCACATCAGCAGGAGAGGACTCTTTAAAGTAGAGACACTACATACTGATATACACCTGAACATCAGCAGAGAGGACTCTTTAAAGTAGAGACACTACATACTGATATATACACCTGAACATCAGCAGGAGAGGACTCTTTAAAGTAGAGACACTACATACTGATATACACCTGAACATCAGCAGGAGAGGACTCTTTAAGTAGAGACACTACATACTGATATACACCTGAACATCAGCAGGAGAGGACTCTTTAAAGTAGAGACGTGCCTCGTCCCACAGACCGTTGCATTAGCAATGACAGTCTCTCTGCACTCTCGCCGTGGAGAGAGAGAACGTTCACTGGTTAATGTTTCACCCCCCCCCCCCCCCTCCCCCTGCAGGCTTCAGTGGACTGGTGCAGATCTACAACACGTCGGGGTGGGGGGCGGAGCTGCAGGAAGTCCAGCCGCTGTTTGAGCATCGCGGCCACGCTGTTTCATCGCAGTCTGACGAGGGCGACGTGTTCGTCACGTCCCAGCTGTGGCACCCCGGGCGGCCGCGGACGCTGCTGTCTGCGGCCTCGGACGGCTCTGTACACGTGTGGGACTGGGTCGACCAATCGGATGGCGACAGGTAAAAACTAAAGACAAAGTCCACTCGGGAGAAGAAGGATGTTCAACGGACTGAAGAAGCACAGCATGACCGTCCGGAGCAAAGTCACTCAATTTGGTCGCAGACATATCCTCAGTAAATGGCAGGAAACATGAACAGCATTTTGATTAGTAATTAAAATAAATCCGATGGCTTCTTGTTTTTGTATTACAGCAAAAATGAGTATCCATTAATGATTCACTGCACAGCAACAGGAACGTTTTAAAAGAACCGTTCTTACCTCTCGTGGCATCTTGACATTTTAGATTTAATGTGCGGAGGTTTTTCCAAACTCGTATTCCAAAAAAAGAATGATGCAACCGCATATTCAAACTTAACGTAATGCTTGCATTCAGGTTAGACTAATTAGATTTCACTTTTGTATACACTGGACCTTGTCAAAAGGTTATATTTGCTAGATACCTCCATTGAAAGTGAGTTCAGAGTTTCTGGAAACATTCTCTAAGTGAAAAGGTTTTAAACGGTTGTTAGTCCATTCGTCCCTAGCATGTTTTGGTTAACTGAAATAAAACATCCCAAACTTGTGATTGTCTGGGCGTCTCAGTATTTTTGTTTTCTCAACAAGCTGGTTTCTTTTTTGTGTGATGAAGGATGTTTCAGCCGTTGGTATAAAATAATGGAAAACACTAAAATCCTCCTTAACATTTTAGATTTACAACTCTGCATGAATTAGGAGTTAAGTCAAAAGATATGGAAGCTTCACGTTACTAAATACGTAGGAGGCAGGCTACAGACTTTATCTCACCTTCATTGTTGCCGTTTGTCTGCTCATTAATCTGCGTTTTCAGCTGTGTGTGTGATTAGGTAAATGAGCTGTGTGGTTGCTTCAACATCATTGGCTGCCCATCCTCTGGTCCGCCTCTGAAGATGGTGATTGGATTGACGTCGTCCAATCACAGCGCACAGCCGGCGCACACCTGCTGGGGAGGAGTACACAGGCCGCGGACTATCACCACTCTGGAGGCTCTGCTGAGGAACAGACGCCTCTCGCTACTTGCTCTTAGAGAATTCTGTTAACTGTGGTAAAACTCGTGTGTAGAGTAGCTTAGTTAGTGTTTAGTATAGCTTCTGATGTTGTGGCTGTTGCCCTTAGTTTAGCTGTGTTGTGTATAGATTATTTGGTTAGTTGTACCCAGGGGCGCCGTAAGGGGGTGAAAAGTTAGGACGATTCTAAGGGCCCGTGACTGACAGGGGCCCCACAAATTGTAGAACATTAAGAAAAAATATTAATTAACCTTTCATCAATAATTAACATTAATATAACATTATTGATAATGTACTCCCTAAACTTACGATTCATTTCACTTTTTTGTTCGAAAAGTTAATTATCCAAAGCATCGAACACCCCCCTCTATTTACATGTAATGGTTTGGTCCTGTCTCCAAACGCTGTGCGGCACCACATTTTCTAGCAGTGTCAAGTCCTTCAGGTTTTTGGCCTGTTTCAGTGATTTAGCCTGACTTGATAGGCTGGAGGGCAACAGAGGACGCTTTGGACAACTCAAATTTGTTCTTTTTGTCTTTATTTAATCAAGACAGCTCCAAGAATTCATCAGGTTGAAAACCTTCAAACACAAAGTACAAACAAAAGTTAGCTCACATGCTACACAAATTACAAACATTTTGCAGGTCTCACTGCATTCTCAATAATAGCACCACAAACTATGTTTTAATTAAAAAGGATAAATTGTTACTTTAAAACCACATCATTAATGTAAATGAATTAATAAGAGTGTTTATCTCCACTTGGAAACAAGCACCAGAGAAAACCTCATCTGAACACCTGCGCTGTCTAAATCACACAGAACCAACGGAGCGCAGGCAGACCGCGCTACGTAAAAAACACAGCTGATTGCGCAACAGCACTCTCGCAAAGTGCGACAACAGATCAAGTACATAAATGCAATAAACATACCAACGGCGTCTCCGGAGCCTCACACACACTGTCGCCTGGTTCTCTCTCCGTGGCTTTGAGAACAAGAGACCGGCCATCACAAATTACACCCCTTTTGAAGCCGTGTTGCCGGAAGCGGCATTCATATTTTCCCTACAGCTCGCTTCTGAAAAGTAGCCCACGCTATCAAAAATAAACAAATACCCTCTCCTGGTATTGAACAATACTATAATAATAATAATAATCTAAATGAAAACACATAATTATTTGTTAGTCCGTTTTTCACAGATATAATTACATATAGCCCTATTGACTTTCGTCTCGACAAGCAGAGTGAGAGCATGTGAGCAGGGATGCGAGTACTTACGTGAGTATGATGTCTCAACCACTAACAAAGTCAGGCTTTCAAAAAAGAAAAGAAAGGAGAGAAAGACAAGAGAGTTTTGCTCTGATTTAGCACCACCATCAGGCCTTTTCATTTCCATTTCCGTTTTGTTGTCCATTTACACTTTAATACCCGCTTATTTTGTAGTTGGTATATTTAATTAGAAAATCTGCTGCTTATGTTATATGTTATAAATGATAATATTGGTGTTAATGTTCACTTTATTTTAATTTAAGAGGTCATGTATATTTGAGTTATATTTATTTTGATTTACGAATGTTCCATTCAAAAATGTTATTAAAAAGGCATGTACACCATAACAGATGACTATTGAGGTCTATTGAGGGAATGTTAGTGTTATATCAAATAGTGAATTCCACTGCAGCAGAATGTGGCCCGTCTGCACAGTGTTATGTGTTCACCGCTCAGTGTCAGTAAATATAGTGCAGTTAGTATTGGACTACACGATAGATGCAAGCCTGTACAGGTGGAGTTATCTAAAGCATAAATGAGTGGGTGGGTTCTGGAGGTGTGGTTGCAGCATTGTGCTTGGTTGGCGTGGCCTGGGCCTGGTGGTGGGGCCCAATGTGATGTCTTTGCATGGGGCCCACAATCCCTGGCGGCGCCCCCGGTTGTACCACTGTTAAAGTGAGGTTTTCTTTAGTTCCCTATTTAGTGGGAGTGTTATTTCTTTGTATGTACACAGACTCCTTTTTAAGAGTCCTCCCTTTGTTTGGTTATTTGTCAACCGGTGCCCTTTTGGCCCTTTTGTTTGTTCAGGCTGCACGCCTTCCATTTTGTTTACCGTTGCTTTTTGAAATAAATCACTTATTATACCAATACCAATCTGGTTGTGTTTCTTCCCTTTAGTTCCCCTAGCCTAATAGGGAACGTAACATTTATATATGCAGAGGTAGCGGCTAACATCGTTTATACCAGAGGAGGGAGAAGCACTCGGACCTTGTACTTGAGTCAAAGTAGAAGTACTCGGATCATGTACTTGAGTAAAAGTAGAAGTACTCAGACCTTGAGTCAAAGTAGAAGTACTCAGATCTTGTACTTGAGTAAATGTAGAAGTACTCAGATCATGTACTTGAGTAAAAGTAGAAGTACTCAGATCTTGTACTTGAGTAAATGTAGAAGTACTCAGATCATGTACTTGAGTAAAAGTAGAAGTACTCAGATCTTGTACTTGAGTAAATGTAGAAGTACTCAGATCATGTACTTGAGTAAAAGTAGAAGTACTCAGATCTTGTACTTGAGTAAAAGTAGAAGTACTCAGATCATGTACTTGAGTAAAAGTAGAAGTACTC
>NC_047518.2:46448788-46501288 GCF_902827115.2 Pseudochaenichthys georgianus | reverse complement strand
CAACATTCATCAAACAGCCTCTTATCCCCAAATATGGAGCAGGTCAATTCTAAAACTGTCAATCAATGGTCAGATTGAACAATGGAGTTGGCCAGCGTTCCTTTCAGTCCCTAAATGAAAAATGTACATTGTAAAGTTTACACTCCCCCTTTTTTACACATTTTCTCATGTGTAAACAAAAACCTGTATGGAAGAAAACCTTCAGGTCATAATGGATTATAAGACAATACCAAACATTTTTCCCAAATGTACATCCATTATTTCCACAGTAAACACTTGAGAGTGTTTCTCTCCATCATTCAGTCCTAAAAGAAACAGAATTCCAAATGTCATAGTTTGAGTTTCACATTCTTCAAACCGCCACCTCCTGTGGGAGTGAAACATCATCAAGCAGATTAGATACGGTTTCCCCTTTTGTGCAATGTTAGGAAACCTCTCATTTCACACATTATTATCACCCAAAATAATGTGTTAGTCCAAAACATGCTTGATTAGTCATCGTTTTAAATCATGCAGTTGCACTGATCAGGTGCAGACATACACTCACTCACACTCACACTGTCAGGTTGTAAAGTCAGGTTTGGTCAGGTTCACCGCAGAGTCAGTCATTGACAGTGCCTTCCCAAGTTACCCTGTCGGTCAGTTGGTCTCAGTCTTTTTGGCCATGTGTCGTGCTCTGCAGAGACTTTGATGTTCCAGCACAGGCCAACATCCTCCGTCTATAAAAATCTGTATATATGGAGCGCCATCATTTATTAATTCACAATTACAACTATAATGTTCAAGATATCTCCAACCCCTCCTTGCTGTTTCCCACATTCCCTGAAAAGTGTCTAGCCAAAAAATGTCACTTCCTTATTGTACTATTACTATTACTGCAATTCATTTACACCTAATTAGTATTAAAATGACTAATAGATCTATTTCAGAAACATGTGTACATCACTATCTTGTGTCAAAACATTACTAGGATCTGTAAAGATCTGCTATGTATTCCATAACTCATTCTATCAATTTATCTTCAATTCTGGTGCACTTAAAGAACAATGTTACCCTCTTTAACAGTGCGTGGAACTCTGGGTGTCTGAACATGAAACCAGTACCTCAAATTGAAATACTATATTTTGTTTAGAACCAGCTTTCCCTTCAACATGACCTATATAAATAAATATGTATCTGATCTTATAGAGCTGTTACTAAAACTCTCCCTTTGAACTGATCAATACTGTAACAAATTAAAACACTACCAAATTCACACACGAATAAAAAGTCCAGTGCATACTTCCTTCATGCCCCCCCCCTTTTTTTATCAGTGTGTATTAGACTGATTTTCCACTTCACTTTAATAGTTCCCCTCTTTTCCGCTATTTTTATTTACCAATTGACTAATTTATGGTCAATACATCTTCTTATCTTCACTTATTTATATTTATCTTTTGTTCACGATAACAATGGTATAACAACCACATGTCATCAATTCTGGTCCACCTAAAAATCAATGTTAAACTCTTTAGCAGTGTGTGGAACCCTGGATGTCCGAACATGCAACCATTACTCCCTCCTTTATCAAGGATTTAAAAACAGAAGTCATTTCATATTTCCTATGGTAATAACTATGCTACAATGGTGAAATCAATTATTTAGATTGGAATACTATATCTGGCTTGGCACCAGCTCTCCCTTTAACATTATCCATACAGATAAAGATTTGTCTTATAGAGTGGTTCCTAAAACTATCCCACTACTTTATTCACACGTGAATAAAAAATGTCAAAGAATATTTTGTTAACATAATGAAAAGATTGAAGAATATGGTTGTACTCTGTCATGTGGCCCCCTTTAACCCTCAGTGTGTTCTCATTTTACTCTAATAGTTTACTGCTATTTTTAATTTAATAAATCTTTCTGTCTTTACGTATTTATGCTTTAAATGTGCGTTTTGTGAATAAGTGTGTTTATGTGTAAACTCACTCATTCCCGTTTTCCTTTTCTCCTCCTCTGGTTTTCTCAAGCCGTGACCCCGGCCTCCTCACTTCTAATCGACCATGCCAACTCCTCTGATTCTGTGTTCTCTTCAGTCCATCAGCTGTAACTTCATCCGCTGTCAGCCATTGGCCCAGTACATCTGCATGCCCCATCATGCGAATGTTCTTGCACTGCTTTGCATTTCATCTCCTCCTTTACAGTCTCCCTGCTGTTTTTATGGAGGGCGGATTCTGCTCTCATGTCCCACACTTTGCTCTTGTGCTCAGCTTGGAACTTCATGGTCCCGTCTGAGGGACTGATGAGCATAGATTTCTGCCCGTCAGCATGCTGTTTGGTTCTGGAGGCCACAGGTGGAGATAGTTCTGGCTGCAGTCTTGTTGTTGTTGTTTCAGCTCTGGTTCTCTGTCTGTTCGATGGAGAAGGAGGAGTCTCCCGTTGGGTTAGGTCTTTTGTCTGCTTGGAGGGTCGGGATCGTAGCCTTTTCTAACTCAGAGGGGGAGTCCAGGTCTCGGGACGCATTACCTATAAAAAATCTAGCACACTGAGGTTAAATAAATCCAACCCTTTCCACTCTGACTCTTTGTAATCATACTATCTGTCTTAATTGTTAAATGCCATCTAAACAACATAATTGATGTCTACAAATGATATTACAAAAACTCACTCTAAAATTGTTTCATCCATTGCTACATATTTACCCAACATAACTCTTTCAGGAAACCATTTTCTCCTATACATTGAAAAACGTACATGTTTCCAGCATCACATATTCCACACACTACGAAAGAACATCTACATATTTTCTCCAATATTTAATCTAGTTTCTATAACAAGATTATCATGTGTGACATAATAATCAGTCTTGTTTGCTAACCAAGAATATTAAACTTTAAAATCTGTTTTGACCAGTTGAAGTCCTGCTTACTTCATCCTTAAACTCTTCTTTAATTTGAAACCAAAAAAGGTCTTCCTTCTCCACCATGATCCTATCTCTATATCAAAGTCCAGACAAACTGATGATTTATCTTCAGAAACCATGAGGAATGAAAACACTATTCTCCCTTACTTCAGTTCTAAATCAAATGAGCCAGACAGGAAACCCCCTTTAACCACTTGCTTATCCTATTATTTTTGATCAAAGTTGTGTTACAAGCAGGTTAGATCTGTAATGAATTAAAATCAATATTTAAAGACGCAATATAAGTTAAATATATTGTTAAGCTAATTACTGTTTTATTGTGAAGGCCTCTCTGGCGAACAGCGGCCTTTGGCTTTTATTTTGAAAGGCCGTTCCGGAACAGCGACAATCGTTCTAATGCATTAACTATAGTCGTGAAAGAGACAAGGAGGGGGAAGGCGTGTGGAAGCAAGCAATGAACTGAAATGCCACCAATCCTGTTTTAACGTGATGGCGCACATTGAAAACCGAAGCGCCCTGTCATAACTGACAAGTGTTCAAAAACCTTTCTGCTTATCCCTTAGGCCACTACTTTTTGTTTTATTCATAACCTAAAAATACAATTGTGATGAATAGCTTGCTTTTGTATCATTACATTTACCAACATAAAACAAGGTCTGTACTAATCAACAATGACAACCTACAGACAGCTCATTTATTTAAATATACGCACTATATTGACTTCGCTTTTATTTATCTGACTCAATTAACGTGCTTCCCCCCTTTTCAGCCACTAGATGGCAGCAGCAGAGCACAAATGAGCTTCACTCTTCTGAGCGAATGTCTGATTTCCACAGACAATGCTCACACAGGTTATTCAGGTAAAAATCACACAGATTTATTCCCCGTACAGTTTGTCCGGCTTGATAACGTGCCTCATATGTCGTCACGCAGGACTCTCTGCCTACCTTGCGATCAACGTTATGTTTACGTCAGCCTTTCAAATTAATGTTTACAGACAAGGGAAACGAGAGCCGGTCTCGTCACAATGTCGGTGACGGTAGCGTTCTCTCCCCAGGATTTAACAGATAGCAGTCCACTGACACTTTCGCTTATTCGGTCTCAGACTGCTATTTTACCCCCAGTTATAAACGGCGGATCGATCTGAAATATCGATCATCCAGGTTTCGTCGTGTAGGAATCACACCCACAGCCCACGAACTGCACCGCTACCACGCCACTTCAGGAATAAACTACCTGAGATCCACGCTAAACTGCTTTATTTCTCGTCACGCAGGACTCTCTGTACCTTGCGATCAACGTTCACGTGTTTTATATAACTTTCCTAACATGGCAAAAATATGCATTGTATACTCCATTCAAACTTCAAAAACACTCTGAAACGCCTACAGACAATCCTACAGTTTCGTTACCTTATTTGTAGTGGCGCAGGGCCCTGCTATTGTCCGAGGCGTCTAAAAGTGTTTGTTCCCGACCTAGTCTGGTCGCCTGAATCCTTCCACAGCTCATGTTTATTCGGCGTCGAGATCACCATTTGTTAGGAGATTTCGTGGACAACTCGTCCGCTTTCTTAAATCTCCTCGCGTCCCTACACAAGCCGTTATCTTACAGGAAGGAAACCCAGAGCATACAAGTAACCGTTTAACAATAATCCACTTTAATGGTAATATACAATGCAATACAATCAACTACATTACCATACACAACCATATCGTATCATATGTGTAAAGTCAGGAGTTTGGCCTACTCCTGGCTCCTGCCCACAGGCCGCCACGACCTCCAGTCCAAGCGGCACGAGGAGAGAGAGAGAGGCACACAGCGGGGTTCCTGTCTAAATACTTCGCTGACCAGAGGAGGAGTTATCTGCGCCTCCCTTCCAGACCAGTGATTGGCTGCCCAAATTATTATCAACAGCTCACATCATTATCACAGGGATGACTGTATGTTAACTCCACACCTTCCCCCTCTTCCTTTGTCCTCACAAAACCAAATGTTCACAGGCCCCAAAAACAGTTCACAGTTTTCTTACTCAAATCATTTTCCCTTTTTAAGCATCTTGATAGTTTACTAACATGAATACATACAAATATTTCCTTACAGGCTGAAAAGAGAAACCTGAAAGTTAGACATGAGTGAAATCAGTGAGGTGTTCTGTCAGAGAGTGGTGTTTAGTTTACAGCAGCCTGTGACGGCCAATAATAATTTAAATGTCTTCCTCACTGTAAGCAGTTATGAAAGAGCTGTTTGTGAAAGGTTATTTGTATTCTTTATTGTTCATATAGAACCCACTGCTTTCTGCTCACTGGTGAGTCAGCATATGAGTGTTAAGCACATCAGGCAGCAGCTGTATGGGCATGGCACTATGGTAGCTGTTATTTGTTAATCATGAGCAATGCATCCTTACATTGTTTAACTGTGAGGTGTTATAACATTGTACTCTGGAGAGCTTTTAAAGGTAAAAAGATAAACGGCATGATGGGATGTGCAGTACCAAATATGTAAAGCACTTTTTTGTTAATGTATGATTTGCTGCATATGAGGAATAAAACAAAAATCCTCTGTCGTACCATATTGAAGTATCATTATTTTTGCATCGTGTTGAATCGCATCGTATCGCACCGAATCGCATAATGTTGAATAAAATCGTATCGAACTGTATCGCAACAGGGGTGAATCGTATCGTATCGCATCGCCTGGTGTTTCAAATGTATCGTTAATGTATCGTATCGTGGCAACGTATCGAGATGCGCATCGCATCGGCCTCAGTGATGGAGATGCACATCCCTAGTGGGAACGTAATTTTTAGGAGACAGGGTTGGATTTCTTTTGTATGAATTTATGTTTCATCCAATCACAGAGCTTGTTGATTTATCAAGAGGTTTGTTGCAAAGCGGACAGGCGTCGTCACAACAATAGCTGGGGAGTGTGGGTAGTGTAGTCTCTTTGGCGCTCCACATTTCAGAGAAAACAAGTTGTTTCAGAATTGAAGGGGAAAAACACAAAAGCATTGCACACAATTTAAACCAATCAATGTCGTTTAATCAACAAAGGTAATCTGGTGTTTTGGAGTTGATGAGTAGAGCAGATATCACTGTCAGATCAATCGACAGTAGGTCGGGGTGCAACAACTAATCGACTTAATCGATTAAAATCGATTACCAAATTAGTTGCCAACTAATTCAGTCGTCGATTCGTTGGTGACGTCATCACGTCTGTTTTACGCGCCGTTAAGCTACAACGTTATTGGTCTTTTTATCGGTACTGGAGACATTTAAAAAATATATGTCATGTATTATTGCTACATAAACATTATATCGCAGTCTTAGTGTCGCCAACTCGTTTCTAACATGCAAAAAGACAAACAAATGCGTCTATGATGTATTTTCGATCAGACGAGATCTCTCTCCCCCGTCTGTGTGCGAGGGGGCGGGGCTGTTTACACACACGCAGCTGCTACATGCAGCAACACACTGCGGAGATGACGGAGAGAACGCGCTCCGAGGTGGTTAAACTTTATCCGTCTCTATGTCGACAATGCTGTTTAGCATGTAAGGGCGGTAACACGAGCAATTTGTCTAAACATTTGAGAGGGGTCAGCCTGCAGGCCTCCATGTAGGCAGGCTCCCATGAAACATTTATCAAAAGTGCTCCACATCCAGACGGAGGAATGCACCGGGTTCCACTGTCTCTCTAGCAGCTCTGTCGCCCCGTCCAGAGGAACGTTTCCACGTCAGGTGTTCTGTGTGCTAGCAGCAACACACGGAGTTAACTACATTATACAAACATGGGTTAATGATTAGAGTTATTTACTTTGTTAAAGTTTCAGCTATTCTGTTTCCAGTTCTGTTATCAGATTATTTAATACGAATTGTTAAAACGTTGTTGTTTCTTTTGATGTGAAATATTATTTATTTAATTTAAATGAAAAGCGATGTTAATTTTGTTCAAAATTTGTTTAGTTAATTTAATAATATATGTATTTTGAATCAAGTATTAATCTTTATTGTCTTCATTGTTAGTTTCCACATGCCTAAAACAACCTCAAGCTACATCTAAAAGTTGATAAATAAGAGCATTGGAGAAATTGTGCAAGGCCTACTGTAATAGTCCGAATAGTCGATTAATCGTTTCATTAATCGATAGATTAATCGATTATCAAATTAGTCGTTTGTTGCAGCCCTAAGGGAGAATACTTACTTCCGGGTTTACAATTCTCCGTTATCCAATGGGAATGGACGCTCACATTGCCTTTAAGAGCTGCCGACATAAACGGATGCGGTGCTTCCCTAAAAGGGAAACACATCAGCACCCCGAGCTCTACAGTTCCTCATATTCAAATAAATAATGGCGGCGGTAGCGTATGTAGGGTCTTGGCTTGGGAATTGGAAGGTCACTGGTTCGAGTCCCCGAAAGATCAACCGCTACCGAGCTGTCCCTGAGCTAGGCACCGTTCCCCCCGGGCAGCGTACATATGGCAGCCCACCGCTCCTATGCAGTATGTAAATGTCCCCTCTGTGGGACGATAAAGGGTTCCTTTTTTGTAATCTTATAATTGTATGTGTAAACCAGAGTCAGATACACACAATATAGTAGCTGTTGTATTTATGACTGAATTAAGTTGAGTAGCAGCTACAATGTTAGCTTAGCCAACTTTAGTCAAACCAATCTCCATTCAGAAAACTAGCATTTCAAAAGTGTTTTATTTGTTGCGTTGCAGACAGACCTGACAAATACTTAATTCAGGCTTCTTACAGATCAGTATCATTATGTAGTTATTTTGATATCCTTTTGACATGTGACTTGCTAAATACGGTGAACTTGCTGTGTCCAACTTTGAAATTATGTTTGGTTTCTTAACTAATAAGAAACCAATGATCTACCATGCGCTATAAAGGATGTGTTCATCTCAACAGATGGAAGAGGAAAACATCCGGAACAAAAGCTGGACTGCAGAGAGCCAGTCAGACCAGCACTGCACAGAGTAAGTCTGAACATCTGTGTGCTGGGGTCTTCATGTCAGAAACCAGGATTCTTCCTGGTTTTGTTTTTAGTTTTTTTAACTCACACGTTTCCGTCTCTTCCAGCAGAACGTGGTCTGCAGGAGGTTCTAGATGAACATAGGCTCAGTCTGAGGAGGAGATGTGAACGTGTGACTGAAGGAACTGATGAAAGGGAAACCCTCCTCAACAGCATCTTCACTGAGCTCTACATCACACAAGGCCAGAGTGAAGAGGTTAATACCCAGCATGAGGTGAGGCAGCTGGAGACAGCCTCCAAGAAGAAGCCCCTCCATGACACTCCAATCAAGTGCCAGGACATCTTTAAAGCCTCACCTGACCAGCAGACTCCCATCAGAGCGGTCCTGACCAACGGAGTGGCTGGAGTTGGAAAGACCTTCTCGGTGCAGAAGTTCACTCTGGACTGGGCCGAGGGTTTGGGAAACCAGGATGTGAGTCTGGTGATCCCGCTCTCCTTCAGGGAGCTGAACCTGATCAAAGGAGAGCAGTACAGTCTTCTCAGGCTGCTCCATGTCTTCCATCCGACCTTACAGAAGGTCACAGCAGAGCAGCTGGCTGTCTGCAAAGTGCTGCTCATCTTTGACGGCCTGGATGAAAGCAGACTTTCTCTGGACTTCAGAAACAATGAGGTTGTGTCTGATGTCTCTCGGCCGTCCTCAGTCAACGTGCTGCTGACAAACCTCATCAGGGGGAAGCTGCTTCCCTCGGCTCTCGTCTGGATAACTTCCAGACCTGCAGCGGCCAATCAGATCCCTCCTGAGTGTGTGGACAGGGTGACAGAAGTACGAGGCTTCACTGACGCCCAGAAGGAGGAGTACTTCAGGAGGAGATCGAGTGATGAAGACCTGTCCAGCAGAATCATCTCTCACATCAAGAGCTCCAGGAGCCTCCACATCATGTGCATGATCCCAGTCTTCTGCTGGATCACTGCTGCAGTTCTGGACCACATGTTGACTACAGACCAGAGAGGAGAGCTGCCCCAGACCCTCACTGACATGTACTCACACTTCCTGCTGGTCCAGACCAAGAGGAAGAAGCAGAAGTATGAAGAGGGACATGAGACGAGTCCACAGCAGCTGACGGAGGCTGACAGGGAGCTTCTTCTGAAGCTGGGGAGGCTGGCGTTTGAACATCTGGAGAAAGGAGACATCATGTTCTACCAAGAAGACCTGGAGCGCTGTGGCCTTGGTGTCACCGAGGCCTTGGTGCACTCAGGAGTTTGTACAGAGATCTTCAAAAGAGAGAGTGTGATCTTCCAGAAAACAGTCTACTGCTTTGTTCATCTGAGCATTCAGGAGTTTCTGGCTGCAGTCTACATGCTGCACTGTCACACCAACAGAGACACAGCGGTACTGAAGGACTTCCTGCAGGGAGACTGGGACGAAGACAACAGTGATAGCAGTGATGATGATTACCCATCCCTGGATGTCTTCCTAAAAGGAGCCATGGAGAAATCCCTCCAAAGTGAAAATGGCCACCTGGATCTGTTTGTCCGCTTCCTCCACGGCCTCTCTCTGGAGTCCAACCAGAGACTGTTAGGAGGCCTGCTGGGTCGCACAGACAACCGTCCAGAAATCATCCAGAGAGCCATCAGCAACTTGAAGGAGATGAGAAGTGATAAAATCTCTCCTGAGGGGGCATCAACATCTTCCACTGTCTGACAGAGATGAAGGACCACTCAGTTCATCAGGAGATCACAGAGTTCCTGAAGTCAGGGAACAGATCAGAGAAGGAACTCTCTGAGATCCACTGCTCTGCTCTGGCCTACATGCTGCAGATGTCAGAGGAGGTTCTGGATGAGTTGGACCTGGAGAAGTAC
This sequence comes from Pseudochaenichthys georgianus, assembly GCF_902827115.2. Classification (NCBI taxonomy): domain Eukaryota; kingdom Metazoa; phylum Chordata; class Actinopteri; order Perciformes; family Channichthyidae; genus Pseudochaenichthys; species Pseudochaenichthys georgianus. The sequence continues at coordinate 46,491,546 of NC_047518.2, read as the reverse complement.
AACACATCAGATGAGGGACGACGGAGACTGCTTCCAGCTGTGAGGAACTGCAGGAAGGCCAAGTAAGTCCAGATGTGATTAACTTTATTAATTAGTGCAGATCAGAAGTTTATACCTTCAAATAAACACTGACATTTTTGCTGTTTGAAATACTCAGAGCAAAATGAAATGATAAGTGAGATTTGTATAGATATCAGGGAATTCAATTTACATTTTATATAATTATTATTTAAGTTTATATTACATTGTTGCAGTTTCTTCATCATTTAATCAGACACACAGGTAATACCTGATTTATATTTCAACTCTATGCTTAAAGGTGGGGTAGGTAAGTTTGAGAAACCGGCTGGAGATACACTTTTTGTTATATTCCATGGAATGCTCTTAACGTCCCGATAGCAAAGAATATCTGAAGTGCTTTGACAAAAAATACATAAAAAATGTCATCTGTGGAAGCCGTGGCGCTGTAGAAAGCACGACCAATCATCTGAGCCGGCTAAAATAACTGGATGGCCTACCTGCCTGTCAGCCTTCCATCTGGGCACAGACTTATCTCGTGCCCTCATTGGTCATGAGCGCGTTCGTGTGTGTTGGAGGAGGGGCTCAAATTCTAGCACACTCGATCTGGTTTCTCCAAAATTACCCACTCCACCTATAAGAGTTTAAAATAGGATCAATATCTTTTCCCACACTATAACACTGATTGGATAATGTTTTAATGCTAATACACTGATAACATCTCTCTTATGTAATACATATATATATATGTATATATATTAGTGCTGTCAAAATTATCGCGTTAACGGCGGTAATACATTTTTTGAATTAATTGCGTTAAAATATTTAACGCATTTAAGCATGTGCAGAATGGCCCGCCCCATACGTGCCACCAGTGGCAGCGCCAGGGTATGGCTGGGTAGGCTACACCCATACCAAGAAATGGCTTAGCCCCACCATGAAAAATGATGTTAAAGTAAGCAAAATAAAGTCTGCCAACTCGCGCGGAGTAAATTGCACAGACAGCAGTTAGTCAGATTGATTTCAGTAGCCACGGTTTTGAAATTTTTTGTCACGTAGTGATCGTCTTCTCAATAGAACATCTTTGATAACGGCGTGGTGTTGTTGCAGGAAGTCCCGACGGAGAATACTCTTGCTGTAGTACAGGGCAGGGCAGAGCCATATAATAGTAATAATATGGCTCTGGTACAGGGGTGCAGATAACTGGTACGCAGGTTATTTAATCTGAAATGCGTACACTTGTGTCACAAAGCGCATTTGCGTACCGACGTACAGAGTCGGTCTCCGTGTGCACAGACAGGCTGCTGTTAACGTCGGTCTGTACAACGGAACTGTGCCAAAACTACGCCAACCGGCTGCGGAGGGAGACTCCCCCTTCACTGGAGAACTGCGCTAAAACAGCTGATCACAACGTTCACACTCTGTGGTCACGAAGTACTCCACTAGCCCCCCCCCCGTCGACTTTCCTGAAGTACTCCCCGTTGATAGAAATCAACACGTAATGAATTAAGACCCCACGGTTTGATGATTGATAGGTGTGTGGGCTGTCTTTCATTTTGACACGTAGAAAAATGTTATAATAAACATAGATACTGTATGTTAAATGGATATATCCGCCTTCTTTCATTTATCTTTCCATTCCCACAACAATATACATAAATAAATGGCATATTTTGGACATAGTTCGAATGGTGATTAATTATGATTAATTCATTTTTAAGCTGTGCTTAATCTGATTAAAAATTGTAATCGTTTGACAGCCCTAATATAAATATATATATATATATATATGTTACAAATATTATAACCTAATTGGTTTATTAATTGTGTTGTATTGGATGCCCTCATCAGTCATGCACATCCAAATATGAATTATGTTTTACATTTAATTATGAACATCTCTAAAATTGTCATAGCTTTTTATTCATGGCAGTTCTGTTTGGCAACACCACTGACAGTAAAGGGTAGCCAGCAGAGACAACTTTTACTTTATTAATATTATTATTGTTTGAATCTTTTTTAAATGCATTAGATTATATTTACTTAAATATAATTGTTTGTGAATAATCTTGATTTTAAAATGTTTTAATTTAGTCAATTAATAAGTTAATTGAAGTCTCACTTTGCTTTCAATAAATATACGCCATGAGGATATGACATGCATGTCTATATATTGCCGGTCAATGGGACACATATTTTTGTTGGATTGGATTACACCAAACACTCCTTTTGAATTTAGGAAGTTTATGTTGATTGGTTATGTTGGTATGTCTGGATCGCAATATAAATATTAAAACTGCGGTCGCACTTGTGCGCGCAGTGATGAGCGGGCCCTCGCGTCCGTGCGCCTGTCGGGGAGGTTTGCTGGTCCCCCCCCTCAGTCCTCCGAAATGAGCCGTTTGTCATTCCTCTAAATTGTTTACCTGACTTTGCGTTCCTTTGTTTCTGACCAGGAAATCTTAGGCATGTGCGCCAGTTCTGTTGGTACCATTTTTCCTGCATCAACCAGTAGCGATATGCCGACAGTGAAGAATAAACATATTTATAACTAGTTTAGCTAGCTCCAGAGGTAGATGGAATAGCGAAGTGTGTTTGGTCTAACTGTTAGTGTGTGTTTTGCTCAGCTCCGCAGTCCGTCACAGCAAACATTTAAATGTAAACCTAAGACGCAAAGAAGTCCAAGATAACAGATAAATATAAACAACTATAATGTAGATTCAATTATATGAGAGAAGTTGTAGATTAAGTGTAGACAGTATTTAAAAAAAAAGACAATGTTAACAGCAATGTAATAAGTATATACAGTATTATGCAAAATGACAAGTACTACATGGCACACAGATGTAATTTTTTAATTATAAGTAAAAGTATGTAAGGCTGAAGTGACAGCAGTGATGAGCATTTAGATTAATGACGGGTATATTTATGGACTGAACATGCTCATTTTCTACAGTAATGTGTCTGACCCTCCACTGATGCTGTATACTAAGTTTGGCGTTGAAAAAGAAAACATGGAAATTTAAGGTAATATTTCACTGTTTTTAAGATTATGGTAATTTAAAAAAAATGAAGAAGTTGGAGCTTTGGGGTTCCAGAACATAATATGTAGAGTAGGTCCACCCGAATAAGTGGGCAAAATGTCAGGTCATTCGGAGTTACGGTGCCACTTTGTAAAGGTTTCCAAAAATGGAAATGTAGTAGTTTGGATGAATTTGTGACATGTAAATCGTCAAAAATGGTGTATTCGCTGTTAGCTTACGACCTCCACGAGTAATTTTTCAAAAATGTGCTCCTCAATTAAGTATCATATTGGATAGGGGCTGAACCTGTCCTGCATTGGAATTTTTCCGATCATTCCCCTAGGAGGAGTTCGCAAGAACGTGCGTAAAATGGCTGAAAAACGCACATTTTTCAAAATGGCCGACTTTCTGGGGGGCGGGGCTAATGGAAGGCAATTTGAAATATGTGTGCAATCATAATAGCAATATGTATACAGCGTTTCGTGAATATCGGAATAACTATATCCGAGTGGTTTGGAGTAATTTGCGACATGTAAATCGTCAAAAATGGTGTATTCGCTGTTAGCTTACGACCTCCACGAGTAATTTTTCAAAAATGTGCTCCTCAATTAAGTATCGTATGGGATAGGGGCTAAACCTGTCCTGCATTGGAATTTTTCCGATCATTCCCCTAGGAGGAGTTCGCAAGAACGTGCGTAAAATGGCTGAAAAACGCACATTTTCAAAATGGCCGACTTTCTGGGGGGCGGGGCTAATGGAAGGCAATTTGAAATATGTGTGCAATCATAATAGCAATATGTATACAGCGTTTCGTGAATATCGGAATAACTATATCCGAGTGGTTTGGAGTAATTTGCGACATGTAAATCGTCAAAAATGGTGTATTCGCTGTTAGCTTACGACCTCCACGAGTAATTTTTCAAAAATGTGCTCCTCAATTAAGTATCGTATGGGATAGGGGCTAAACCTGTCCTGCATTGGAATTTTTCCGATCATTCCCCTAGGAGGAGTTCGCAAGAACGTGCGTAAAATGGCTGAAAAACGCACATATTTCAAAATGGGCAACTTTCTGGGGGGCGGGGCTAATAGAATGTATGTACAAATATGTCCGCAATTCCATGAGGAATGTCTGTGCCAAAATTCGTGAAGTTCTGAGACTTATATGTGACTACCACACAATAGGGGGCGCTAGTGAGCAGTATTTTTGAAAAATTACGTTTTCTTTATACATTCTTGAAAAGGTCGTGGGCTGTGATGCGTGTCCCAAGTTTTGCGTACCGAAACACATTTAAGCACATCGTCATAAAAAAAAAAGTACAGGCCACGCCCACAATTATCATTCGTTGTGACACTTTCAATATAAGTCCATACTCATCCCCAGAGTATGTCTAAAAAAAAAAATTGAAGAAATTGAAGCGAGTCAGAACTCAGAACCCACAACCCCGATGAAGGACCTGGAAAGGAAGTGCCTTTTTATTTTAGTACTGGACTAAAACACCACTACAATATTACAACGAATTGTCCTACATTGTGTTCAGATGCACGATCCACTACCCATGCAGAGAATATTCCTTATGGCGATACTAATCCACATCAAAATATAGGAACTACTGTCATTCCAAATATAACTAGAAAACAGCAATGGGGGGCTGACATTGCATATATATATATATATATATATATATAATGTATAATAACATATACAGCTGCTCCTCCACAGGAACATTACATAATGTTTCTTTTTTATAATAAGTATTTTTGTAATATGTGTCCTGACAGACTCTCTGACTGTGGACTCTCAGAGACTGAATGTGAAGTCGTGGCCTCAGCTCTGAAGTCTGACCCCTCCCATCTGAGAGATCTGGACCTGAGTGACAACGATGTGCAGGATTCAGGAGTGGAGCTGCTGAGTTCTGGACTAAAGAGTCCAAACTGCAGACTGGAGGCTCTCAGGTCAGTTCACTGACTGCAGTTTTTTATACGTATATATTTGTATAGAACTGCAGCTTCTGTGAGGGAGATGAATGAGGTTGTTAAAGATCTGATGACAGAGACAAACTGCTGCAGAGTTTAAACTTTCTTCAGTTCTGAACCGTTAATTAAACCTTAAATATTTCCAACAGGATAATGATTTTGTAAAGTTACATGATGAATCCTTACTCAGACTGAGGTTCTTCAGGTTGTCAGAGATCAGCTGTGCTGCTCTGGTCTCAGCTCGGAGGTCCAATCAAGTTTACTTTCAGCAGAATAAATACTTCTTTGGTGACCCTTCATTTAAATGTTTTTAGAGATGATGTTACGTGCCAGGCAGGCTGTACATGTGTGGTTTTCCTTCCCTCCTGTGTTTCTCTCTTCTCCCTGTCTTCTGCACAGCTAATCAGCAGCTGATCGGTATCTGCCTGTGCACCTGAGTCTGATGGCTGATTGGATCCTCTCACCTTCAGCTGGCCTATCAGCAACCAGGGCCGACCATAAAGGAGGCACCCAGGAAGTCTTCTCTCTCTCACTCTGGGCCTGTTGCTGAGGAAGGAACACGGCTGTGTTTAGCAACTAAAGCTATTTGAATAATCTGAACTTTGTTAATGTGTGTGTTGAGAGGTGGAGGAGTTAGGTAAGTCTGGGGTACCCTGTACATTTCTCACCACCGAGCTAACTATTGTTTAGACACACTAGGTAAGCGGATTGTTGCCACCCCTGTATATTGTTTTGTCAAATTCTTTGTAGTTAGTTAGTGAGGGTTTTTGTTTGAGTTTGGTTTCAAAGGATAGTTGTAGAGGTAGGCCTGGTTTTGTTATGCTTGTTTCTTTTGTTTGGCACAATCCTTTGACTCCTCCTCCTCCTCACAAACAGAGTTTCTGTTTAATTGTATTATCTGATAGGTTACAAGGAATAAACCTTTTGTCAACCTTTACTCTGACTCTCTCATACTTATTGGTTGTACGTTATTGTCTCCAGGTCCCCTAGACCTTAGTGGGGACGTAACAGATGATGTAATGAAAGGCTGATATTATGATGATCACAATAACAGAAAGAGAGTCACTGTAATTCAGGGGAAAGCTCATTGATTAGAACGCAGTAATGTTGAGCTACACTTAATAAACCTGAACATCTGGTTGGATTATAAACAGATTTTTAATTCTTTATTCAGTCTGAGGAGCTGCAGCTTGTCAGAGATCAGCTGTGCTGCTCTGGCCTCAGCTCTGAAGTCCAACCCCTCCCATCTGAGAGTTCTGAACCTGAGTGAGAATGCTCTGCAGGATTCAGGAGTGGAGCTGCTGAGAGATCTTCTGGAGAGTCCAGACTGCAGACTGGAGGCTCTCAGGTCAGCTCACTGACTCTCTGTTACTGCTGGAGATCTCATGTGTTTCATTAGTTATTGAACATCATTTCTGTACACAAATAACGCACTCCCATAAAGTTGTACATTTTCTTTTATTTACATTTTTCTTCTACCAATTTTACACTGAAAAACTGAAACGTTGACTTTAATTAAATGTTTTATGTCAACAGATTTCACATAAATGTATTGGGTTGGTTGAAAGCAATAATCTTAAGTCTAAATAGGTTCAACTTAATAGTATTGCTTTCAACTAACCTAATACAGTGATCTGAAACTTGCAGACATAACACATTTAATTAAAGTCAACGTTTCAGTTTTTCAGGTTAGTCTGCAGTCTAAGAAAATGAATGTTTCTTATAAACGGCTATTATGGTCAGCAGCTGCTGCCCCACCTTCTCCTTTAACCCGGTTGTAACCGAGGAGAAATCTGGGCTGTGGCTGACAGAGCACACCCTGCTGCGCTTACCTCGCAAAAAGTGTGCTCAAAAAACAGTGCCGGGGGACCACCCCACCCTGGATGGGGAGAGCCCCCTCGGCCCCGAAAGGGCTTACTACACGCCTGCCTCCCTGAATCCCTAAGGATAACAGGGAGAGCGTCAGAGCCCCTGCCCCACACTCAAACACTGACCCCGTGTCGAGTGTGTGGACTAAAGTGTGGAGGGCTCCCCCCCTCCTGCTCTCGGCAGGAGGAGAGCAGCCCTCCAGCCCTGTAAGGGCCCAGTGCGCCACCCCCGCCCCTCCCGGGACTATCCGAAAGCCCGAAAACAGCGAAGGCGCATTACGTCCGGGATAGGGGGTCAGATGCCAACTGACCCTCAACCCCCCCCCCCCCCCCCTACCAGTCCTGTGTTGCCCCCGCAAGTACAGACGAGGAGAAAGAGCCCGACATGTCCAAGAGATAAAACCTTATGAAGGGGCCTGGCGTCGACCAAGACGCCGCTGTGCATATATCCTCCACACACACCGTTGAATAAGGCTGTTGACGCAGCCACAGCCCGTGTGGAGTGTGCACGGACCCCCGTGGGGCAGGCTCTCCCTGCCTGTCCGTAGGCATGTGCAATGCACTCGCAGAGCCAGCCTGCCAGGCGTTTCTTGGACAGAGCTTTCCCGATCACCCCGCCCCCGAAGCACACGAACAGCTGTTCGGTGTGTCTAAGGGCAGCCGTGCGCTCTACATAACATGCTAGCGCACGCACCGGGCAGAGGAGGTGCAGTTTAGCTTCCCTGGGCCCACCATGGGGGGGAAGACTAAAACCCCCTAACTGAATAGCCCTTGACCTGAACGCACTCCTTAGGCTCTTGGGCACAAAGGAGGGGTTCGGTCTGAGTGTCGCGCCGCTCCGGTCACCCCGAATCTGTAAACAGCTCGGGTGCACCGACAGAGCGGTTCACTCGGACAGTCTTTTGGCTGACGTTAAGGCAAGTAGCAATGCTGTCTTCCATGACAGTGCTTTCAGGGAGGAGAGCTCCAGAGGCTCAAACGGCCCCGAGGCCAGAGCCTCGAGCACTAGGGGCAGGTCCCGCTGTGGGGTGGAGGCGTGCACTACTGGGCGCAGCCTCCTGACCCCCTATAAAAACCGCGACATCAGTGGTTGACTAAAGGCTGACCTGCCGCAAATCCCTCATGGCAGGACGAGATGGCTGCTGCATACACCTTCACTGATGAATGCGCAAGCCCTGTGTCCACCAGTAACTGTAAGAAGGATAAAATAGAGCCTAACTCACAAGATAGGGGCTCTATTCTCCGCTCCTCACACCATCGCTGGAACCCTAGCCACTTTGGCCTGTAACAGGCTGTGGTGGATCCAGCTCTAGCTGCCTGGATAGACTGAATAACACTGTCAGACAATCCACCCAGTCTCAGCCTGTCCCTCTCAGGAGCCAAGCCTGGAGAGGACGGCCGAGAGTGGGTAACGCCCCGATTGCACCTGCCTCTTGAGACATCGCCCCCCAGAACTGGGGAACCGCCCAGGGCTGGCCCACCTTCATCTGTGTCATCTCTGAGTACCACGGCGCCCCGACGCGGTCCGGAGCCACTAGGATGACTGACAGACGTTCTCGCCTCACTCTCCTCAGGAGGGGGAGAATGAGACGCAGCGGTGGAAAGGCGTATAGCAGCTTCCTTGGCTATGGCTCGTGTGCAAACGCGTCCACCCCCAAGGGCGGGTCGTCGCTCAGGGCCACGGAGAACCACAGGGCACAGTGGCTGTTTCGCCGGCTGGCGAACAGGTCCACTTCCGCTCTCCCGAACTGGGCCCAGATCTGCTTCACCACCTTCGGGTGAAGCACCCACTCGCCTGGCAGGGGGCCGCCCCTCGACATGAGGTCGGCTCCCCCGTTCTCCAGTCCCGGATATGGAGGGCTCTCAGAGATAACACCACCTCTGAAGCCCATAACCACAGCCTCTCCGCTGTGGCCAACAAGGCGGCGGAGCGGACTCCGCCCTGCTCGTTGATATAAGCCACTGTGGTGCTGTTGTCGCTCCTGACCATTACATGTTCCCCCTGAATTAGGGGCCTGAAATGCCGGAGGACTAACACTACCGCCCGTAGCTCTAGGAGGTTGCTGTGTTGAGACTCTGTTAGAGACCAGCGCCCACCTATAGCCCTCTTCAGGCAGGTCCCTCCCCATCCTGTTCCGGATGCATCCGTGAACACTGTGATGTAGGAGGTCACCCGTCCCAGTGGAGACCCCCTCCGGAGGTGATCCGGGGACCCCCAAAACCGGAGGTTGCCCCTCGCTGAGGGGGGTATGGTCACCAGCCGCCACTTGTGCCTCTTGGGATCCAAGCGCAGGCTGGAGAACCACCTCTGCAGGCGGCGCATATGCAGTAACCCTAACGGGACCCTCATGTGAGCAGCCGCCATGAGACCCAGCGTCTGCATGACAGTAAAAGCTGTCACTGTTGCCCCCTGTCGCAGTCTGCGTACCCCCTGAAGAAGGGACGCACGTCTGCTCTCTGACAGGGTGGCGCGCAACGTGCCTGCATCGAGCACCACACCCAAATACAACGCCCGTTGGTGAGGTATGGGGGTGCTCTTCTTCCAATTGATCGCAAAGCCTAATCTGGTTAGGTGTGTGATCAACTGTGCTGTGCAAAACATTGCCTGTTCCCGTGACCCAGCCATGACTATGAGGTCGTCTATGTAAAAGAAAACTCTCATGCCGTGTGCGGGCAGCGGTTGAAGCGCGGCCATTCAGGCCGCGGAGATCTGGAATAGGTCTGAATTCCTCTGTCTTCTTGGGAACCAGGAAGTATATGGAATAAAGACCCTCTTCCCTGCGCTGAGAGTGAACAACAGACACAGCCTGTTTCTGCACCAGAGCCTGAATCTCTGCTGAGAGGAAACTCATCCCCTCTCGAGAGGATAGCTTCACCTCTCGCATGCCCATAAAAGGGGGTGGGACGCTGCAGAACTGGAGTGAATAGCCCCGTTTCAGCGTCCTGTCCATCACCCTGATAGTACACAGCTGAGTTTCCATTCCCCATAACACTGTGTTAAAGGGCATGCCCTCAGCTGTGGGGCCGCAGCTATAAAGCTGTGGTACTCTCTGGCGACCCGTCCCGCCGCAAAACTCCCCGTGAAGGGAAGATTCGCCCATGGAGGGTCGACACAGAAAGGGCCGATTATTTACTGAGGACCCTGAACGCACCGCCGCACGCTCATGTGTGAGCGCGCGCTCCCTCAAAATGCTGTTTTCACCCTTACGGTGAACATCATTAATCGGAGTCCTCATAGGAGTAGTGCGTTCTACTAAGGTCCCTGAACGCACCGCCACGCGCTCTTCTATGAGTGCGGGCGCTGCCATAATGCAATTCTGGTAACCTGCATTAATTGGAGTCTTAACCCCAGGCTTAGTGTGTTCCCCAACAGCAATATGCCGGCCATAATGCCTCTGTACCCGTATAACATTACGATAGCTTTGTTTACGTTTCATCACTCTCATCTGCGCACTCCCACTAGCCTCCTCCCTTACAGGAGCTATGGCTGGGGCGGCGAGTGGGGAATCTGTACAGACATCATGTGTAAGTGTAGCATTGTGGAAACAAAGGACACTTAGACTTGGATACAGATCAACTTTTTCTTTATTTTTAATTTTTTAAAGGAATCTGTGCATCGAATAGGGAGGAGGCGGGATTCACCCTCGCGTCCCGGGCGAAGAGATTTCCTCCCCCCGCCGAGACGCTACCTCCCCCCGCCAGTCAGCTTCGGGCAGACGGCGCACCCCACCCGGCCGCTCTCTGCTGCTGATGAGCCTGCCGAGGTCGGGCAGCCCTTCCCCGTGGCTGCCGATATGCCGGTACCACGTGATGGGCCGTAGAGGTGGAGGGCGCCGCAGCTACGGGACCCCCGTGCCGGCGCCTCTCCCTCGGCTTCATTGTCGCACTGCGCTCCCTCGCCTGCATGGAAACGTGTGGAGGAGCGCGTAGCGGGGCCGGAGGCGGGGCCAGCGGTAGCATCCTGCTAAGCTGGACCCTTTCCTCCTCCAGCCGGCTGAAGCGCTGAGTGACCGAGGAGATTGACCCAAAGAGCCCCTCCGTGGACACGGGGGCTCCGAGGAGATCTTCTCGGTCTTTTCTAGATAGGGCAGTGAGTCCCAACCACACGTGACGAGACGCCACTGTGGCCAAGGAAATCACCCGCCCTGCTGCAGCGGCCACGCCATGAATCAGATTATTCATCTGACCTATAGCGCGGTCCGGATAATCGCTCCCATCTTGTGACAGGAGGGCGGGGCGGCTGCCTGAGGGGTGATCAGGGAGACGCCCAACACGCCGAGATTATTGGCTGCAGCCGCCATCTGCGTACCGAGCTTGAACATCTTGTCCAGATATTCCAGAGTGTCTCGGTCCCGGGGCAGCGGGGGCAGGGGTCGCTTACCCTCCGCCCAACCAGCCGCCCGCGGAAGCAGATGGGCCGCCAGGCTCTCATCAAGGGGGGGCACACCCGCACACGCTGTGTCCGAGCGGCCCTCCACCTTGATGATGCCTGCCATAGCGGCTACTGGGGCCTTCGTCTTAAATGGCTGCTGCCATGTCGCCTCCACACACCGCCATATATCAGGCAGTTGGGGCGAAACGAAGGTCGGTTGCGCTGGATGCACCGGGCCGTAAAACCCCTGTCTCAGGCGGCTTATAGGCCTCGGTGGCAGCGGTGGTGGGAGCGGTAGGCCTACGCGCTCCGCTGCCAGGGTCATCACCGCTGGGAAATCCACACGTGCAGACCTGAGAGTCGGACCTCCCGACACCGAGGCGTCCTCGTCCTCCTCCTCCGGAATCGGGGTTGTCTGGCCCCACGGAAGGGAGAATCGGAACGGCACTTCCTCCTCTCCTGACTCGCCCATCTCGACGACGTCGAGATCCGAATCCTCCACCTCCTCCCGCGGAGTCTCTGCTGACAGGAAATGCTGCCCACGATGCTCACGCGTGAGCTGAGGAAGCATCTGGCAGGCTGAGCATGCCGGCGTTGGGCCATACCGCTCACAGCGTGGTTAGGTCCCATACACAAAAAACAGGAGGGGTGAGGATCCGCTCCCGCGATCAGGTTTGGACATTTCGGGCAGGTCCTGTGGTCAAGAACTGACTCCATTATCTCTCAATTTTCCGTCTTTCTAAGCTCCGTGAAAACACTTCCGCTTGCTGAAGAGAAAAGGATGATAGTCAGGAGGCGAGGCCTCCTTTTATACGGTGTGATGCGCGCGCATTCAGGTAGGCCCGCCCAGGGCCGGCTACGTCTATAGAAGTCTCAGTGGGAGAATGCTTGCGGGGTAAGAGAGTACCCATAGAGTCCAGTAGAGGGCGGAGCCTGTGAGAGATATAACAGAATGACAGTCACTGTAATTCAGGGAAAGCTCATTGATTAGGACGCAGGAATGATGAGCTGCACTTAATAAACCTGAACATCTGATTGGATTATAAACTGATGTGTATCCTCATCATGTTTTATTTATTCAGTCTGAGGAGCTGCAGCTTGTCAGAGATCAGCTGTTCTGCTCTGATCTCAGCTCTGAAGTCCAACCCCTCCCACCTGAGAGATCTGGACCTGAGTAGCAACGCTCTGCAGGATTCAGGAGTGGAGCTGCTGGGAGATCTTCTGGAGAGTCCAGACTGGAGACTGGAGGCCCTCAGGTCAGTTCTCCATCTGTGCTGAGATGAATATGTGAGAGTTGTGTTGACTCTGAGCTGCAGACATCAGGCTGATCTCACTCTGATCCTCACTGAGCATCTTAATGCTAAAGTCTCATTTCTTCTTCTGTGGTTTAGTTCACTGACTGTAGCAGATCGATGTTGAGCTTTAGATTAAAACATAACAAGAAAAATCCTACACCGCATAATTCACTCTGAACCTCTTACACCGGAAATGCATCTTAAATTGTCTGTCATGTTTGTTTTATAAAATTATATAACAATACAACGAATAATCATCATACTTTATTTTTTAACGAAACACAAAATCTATAAATACAAAAAATAAATATGTTTATAAAACTATCAAACCGTGAAACAAATATATTCAGTTGCTGCTGTTTCCAACGTGTTTCTGGATCTCCATGATGCTGATACTGAGTTTACACTGAAGATCTTTGATTTGATGACTCCACTTTTCCTCAAAGAAATATACTGGATGTTTTTTCTTTCATTTCATTCAAAGTCATCCTGACATATTTGTGATCTTTGTAAACATTGTGATCTTGAGTTGAATCAGTTTCTGTGTTTGTGTGTGTCTGGCTGCACATCAAGAGTCTGTGTAGATGGCGCAGAGGCTCAGATGTGAAGTCTCCACTTTTACTGAAGTACGTTCACGTTGTCTTTAATATGAATGAGAGCTCTTTCCCTCTTTCTGGATCTCACAGTTTTTAACCTGTTGGAGTTTCCACTTTCTAAACTTCTTCAGCTCTGATCAGATTATTAAACCTGGAGTTATTTCAAACAGGAACTTTGTTTTCTAAAGTTACATCATGTTTTCTTTATTCAGACTGAGGAGCTGCAGGTTGTCAGAGATCAGCTGTTCTGCTCTGGCCTCAGCTCTGAAGTCCAACCCCTCCCACCTGAGACATCTGGACCTGAGTGTCAACGCTCTGAAGGATTCAGCAGTGGAGCTGCTGAGTTCTGGACTGGAGAGTCCAGACTGCAGACTGGAGACCCTCAGGTCAGTTCACTGACTCTCTGTTACTGCTGGAAATCTCATGCGTTTCATTTAGAATTTAACATAATTTTTGTACATAAATAACGCACTCCCATAAAGTTGTACATTTTCTTTTATTCATATTTACATTTCTCTTCTACTAAATGTAGTCTGCAGTCTCAACAAATGAATGTTTCTTATACAACTGTAGCACATGTGCTCTGTGTGTTGTTAAAGTAAATGTATGATTTCAGTCTTTAGTAAATAGTCACGTCTGAATAAAGAAGGTCGTCTGAACTAATATTAGTTTGACATAAAGTTTACTTTCTGACGTGTTTTTCTTGCTTCCCATTCATTTCAATGTGTTTTCACAGATAATAAACAGCAGGCTGATATTATTATGATCCACAATAACAGAATGACAGTCACTGTAATTCAGGGAAAGCTCATTGATTAGGACGATGATGAGCTGCACTTAATAAACCTGAACATCTGATTGGATTATAAACTGATGTGTATCCTCATCATGTTTTCTTTATTCAGACTGAGTGAATGCAGGTTGTCAGAGATCAGCTGTTCTGCTCTGGCCTCAGCTCTGAAGTCCAACCCCTCCCACCTGAGATATCTGAACCTGAGAGGAAACGCTCTGCAGGATTCAGGAGTGGAGCTGCTGAGAGATCTTCTGGGGAGTCCAGACTGCAGACTGGAGACTCTCAGGTCAGTACGGGGTCTCTGCTGGTTCAGCAGTATTGTATTAAACACAGGGAGGTGTTTCTCTCACTGGGGAATCACAACAGATCAGTGATGTTTCCACTGACTGCAGGTTCTCATTTTCTCATCTTATTTATCTTTCATTATTCCACAAAGAATATATTGTAAGCTGACAATGCAAAGCCACATAAGTGTTCAGATTTTTAACAGATATACAAGATTTACAGAAGAGTGGAAAAGGTAGTCTGTTTTGTTTCCTGTCATGTTTTTAGTTTCTAGACTAATGACCAGTTACTTCCTGTAATGCAGCTGAGAGCTGAGGGGGTCAGTCTTAGGTCGCGTTCACACCTGCCTTGGATAGTCCGGTTGAATTGAACCCTGGTGCGTTTAGCCGCTTGGTGCGGTTCATTTGGGTCGGTGTGAACGCAGTCCGAGACCTCTTAAGTGAACTAAACAACCGGACTCTGGTCCGCTAGAATAGCTGGTCTCGGACCGCTTGCCAGTGAACTCTGGAGTGGTTCATCGCTGGTGTGAACGCGGTCCGCACCAAAACATAGGAAGCGTAGTATTTACGTGTCACAAGAACGCGGATGTCTTCAAAATCTTTAGCGAAAGAGTGAAGCAGAATGAAGAGTTGAACAGTACAGTGTCGTGTAAAGTACAAATGCTCCGTCAACTATACATAAAAGTAAGAGCCACCTGTCGTCGGTAAAACCTCCTCCTGACTGCAGGACTTCTCTCATTATGTTAGAATGTTTTTTAACGCACGTCGTCTGATTATATGATCGTATGCGGGCCGCTAGAGTCTTTTGATTTGATCTCCAGATTAACAGCAGCATGAGAATAACCTGCCGATGCTCCATGGCGGAGGCTCCGGTAGAAATTGCCGGGATTTGCGTTTTTACCCCCTTAATGTCTGACCAATGGTTGAACAGCATTTCCGAGCACATGACTTGTGTTTAAAGCTTATAGTCCGTTTGAGTTTTGCCGTGTGAACGCAAACCGAACCTTCTGAAGAATGAAACAATGTAACAAACTGTCGCCTGGTGTGCAGCTGAGAGCGGACTATTAGGTGTGAATGAGACCTTCGTGTTTTAGATCAGTCAGGACTCTGAAGCTGACTGACTCAAAGAACAAACAATTATTTTAAACTGGATCTAAAACTGTTGGATTGTGTTCATCCCTACAGGATCAGAGATGGTGAGACGATCACAGCCAAGATCCAGAAGACCTGTGAGTACTGAAACCATATCCTCCATTCACTTCCACCTAACAGCACCTCGCTTCTTGTTCACACTCCGGTCACTTCACACATGGACTGCTGCAACTCTCTTCTCTTTGGTCTCCCTCTCAAGTCCATCCACAAACTTCAACTGGTCCAAAACTCTGCCGCCCGCATCGTCCCCAGAACCCCCTCCATTAACCACATCAGTCCTGTTCTCATCAACTTCACTGGCTGCCTGTCCAATACTGTTGAGAGTATAAGATTCTGCTTCTCACCTATAAGGCTATCCACAACCTCTCTCCTCTGATCCTAAATGAGCATGTCCTCATAGAACAACCACAATATTAAAATGATTTTTTATTCATTATTAACTAAAAACTCAATTACATTCTTGTTACAGCTCTCTTCTATCAATGTGGCTTCTAATTAGAGATGTCCTGATCACGTGATCGGGGATCGGAGCCCGATCACGTGATTTTCAAAAGATCGGAATCGGGAGAAACAAATCGGGGATCGGGGATTTTTTAAAAATTTTTATATAAAATATTTTAATTTTTTTATTTAATGTTACAAAACAAAAATGACCATGTTCACGTCTTAAAGTCATCCTGAGGACTTAGTTTTGGTTTCAAATGACACAACATCATGTATGTGTTGCTTTCTTTTGGGCTTGTTTTCAGACCTGGTTATTTCTCTGAAATCTGGCAACAGAGTGGGCGCAGTGTCTAATAGTAGCAGCAAGCTAACGAGAGGCTACGTTCAGCTGGTGACTCGGGAGTCGGGACAGAGAAAAGGTCAGGAGTTTGGAAGTATTATAACATTGAAAGCGAAGGCAGTGTAACAGCCAGATGCAATGTTTGCAAGAAGGAGGTTCCGCGTGGTGGAAAGAACAGAGCTACGTTCAACACGACCAATCTAATACGCTACCTGAGAAACAAACACCAACAACAACACGACGAGTACACAGTGGCCACTCGGGTAACGGCCCTGAAACAACCGACACTTTCAGAGGAAAGAGAAACTGCCCCAGAACGCTGAAAAGGCCAAAGAAATAACAGCCAAGATAGCTGAATTCATCGCGTTGGAAGACCAGCCGTTATCTGTTATCTTTTTTTTCTCTTAATGCATTGCATAAAGGCCCTGTCACACTGTCCCGAAATTGACACCCGATGGACACACGATAAAGGAAATGTTCAAATTCGGCTGTGATCGTAGCAACATCGGGCCATTCGTGAGGGCATCGCAGCCATCGTATGACCGCCGGTGGAGTTTCTCAGGCTCCGGCAGCAACTTCGTGAGCGGCAACTTCGTAAGGCACTCGTGAGGGCATCTTGTCAAATCGTGTCATCTTCGTGTTATCATCGGTGCATTCACCCTCACTCTGATCGGGGCGAATGCCCGATGGCACCGATGATAACACGATGCCCTCACGATGGCCTTACGAAAGGCAAAATGTACACACGAATTCAACACGAAAATGAACCTTCTCAAGGTCCTTCGGCAATTTTTTGGCATGCCAAAGATTTTGCCTCCGCTCACGAAGTTGCTGCCGGAGCCTGAGAAACTCCACCGGCGGTCATACGAAGGCTTAAGATTCCTCACGAACGGCCCGATGTTGCTACGACCACAGCCGAATTTGAACATTTCCTTTATCGTGTGTCCATCGGGTTGTTTTATTGCACAACAAAATCATGTAAATATATTATGTAAATAACCCAATTTGTGTTCTGTGAAACTAAAAAGGATATAATATATTATTTTGAAGGACAGTTGACAGGAAATTCACAATTCCATATTCGTGTGTCCATCGGGTGTCAATTTCGGGACAGTGTGACAGGGCCTTTAAGATCGGATCGGGAAAAATCGGTATCGGCAGATTGTCAAAATCAAATGATCGGAATCGGATCGGGAGCAAAAAAAGGTGATCGGGACATCCCTACTTCAAATGTTTCTCTTTGTTTAAGTTGAGTAAGAGAAAATCAGCCCAGGGATTGTTGGGAGGCGGACACAGAGACTAACTTACTGAGGAGCTGGCTGTGGGTGTAGTGGGTTGGTCTTAAGGTACGGACACACCAGGCCGATTATCGGCGTTGGTGGATTATCGGCGGATCGGCGTTGGTGGACGATGAGCGTCGACACGCCTACTCAGATACCGTCGGGTCTTTTCAGCCGACTTGACGCCTTTTTGGCCGGCCAAAGGTAGTTGGCGAATGAAATCACTCTGATTGGCTGTTCAGCTAGCGAATCAGTGCATGAGAAGCGAAACGGAAGTGAGGGACCCAAACAAACTATTAAGAAGGCCAATCTGAGATTTCATTTGACTCCAGCTCTCGACACAGGTTCGAGAAAGCCCCGTGAGCTCAATTCAAAACCTTTATTTATCCAGTGAAATCCCATTGAGATCGATGATCTCTTTTTCAAGGGAGACCTTCCATATTCTTGAAAACAAGCTAACAAGTGAAGCGACGGGAGATAATCTTCCGGAAGTTCCAAGAACGCTTTCACCGGGGGAACCTTCAAAATGAAATCTCACAGAGGAGAAACAGCCGGTCAGAGCAAACTTCACCTGCCAGCTGTCAAATCCTCTCTTCATCCGAGTGGTCTCTATTGGAACGTTTTAAGTAAATTAAAGACCTGTCTTTATTCATTTGGCTTTTCCTTCGAGTGGTTCTTTGATCTAACTCTTTCTGTTTAACTGGCTTTTAATTATGTTCCTCACTCTTCATTTTTACTCATTGTTATTTATATGTATCGTGTCTTGCTCTGTAAAGCACGTTGGGCAACATCGTGCATTATTATTATATAGAGGTCACATGTTTGATACAGAATGTCTTGGTTTCTTCGTTTCTCATGCTGCACTGTTGTGTCGTCTTCTCTTTTATGTCACAAGAATACATTCGTAAAAGCAATTGGTATTTATTGTCTATTGTCTTTGTTGGCATACTGATAATGATTTGCTCTCTACTGCCTGCAGCGCACCGATGATCCACCAGAGGGCAGAAGACCTGTGTCAGACTCATACAACAGGATTTCCAGGAAAGCCCTGGTCCTGTTGATGACGTAGACGTCTCAGAAAACTCATGTTGCAAATATGATGGCGTCAAAAAAAGGAACCAGAAAAAACTGCTTCAATCTTTTTATTTACATTTGGACTCTTGGACTTCACAACGCTCTGGAGGGGTCTCCAACCTTTTTTAGGATGAGAGCTACTTAAGTCGGGGGCTACTTTTACTTTTACTTTGATATATTTAGCACATTTTAACATTATTATACGCTGACCTTTAACCTTTGTGTGCTGTTTGGGTCTGTGGGACCCGTTTCAGTATTTACTAAAAGAACATGTATTCAATTTAATTAATTTAACCTGCTTTATTTGGGGGTGGACCTCACCTCCTCTAGGGGGGGCCTCACATCCTCTAGGGGGGACCTCACCTCCTCTAGGGGGGTCCGGGGGCATGCTCCCCCGGGAAGATTGTTTTGTTAAATGTTGAAGTGAAATGCATCAATCTGCTGCACTTTGACCACAAAATGAATTGATCTGAATGTATGGACACAGCTCTCCATTCTCTCATGAAAGGGAGCTGTATACTTTTCTATGATCCAAACATCTTTAGAATATGATCACAACCAATAACAAATCATTTAAACTTGTTTATTTTTATCTTATCTTACCTAGTTAGTATTCTTTCTTTTTATTTATGCATATTTTACTGTCCTATAGCACACATTGGAAGGATGTCTTACTTTATCTATAGTAAATAGATAAAGGTGTGCTCTCCTCTCTCTCTCTCTCTCTCTCTCTCTCTCTCTCTCTCTCTCTCTCTCTCTCTCTCTCTCTCTCTCTCTCTCTCTCTCTCTCTCTCTCTCTCTCTCTCCCCTCATGTGCTGTATAGGCTGGCATGATAGGCTGTTCAATGGGGCTGATTGTGTAGAATCTGCCTGAAGGAACATCACGGTCACACTCCTTATGAAGCAGTGAGCTGCCGCTCCACATTGCTTTTCTTCCCGACTGCAACGCTCGTCCCGCAAATCAAGCAAGAACGTGATTGGTCGATATTCATTGTGGGGGGAGGAAGGGTGTTAGATATAGAGTTGTATAAGTAGATAGAGTTAGCTATGATTGAGGTTTCGTTTATGCATAGGGTAGATTATTTTAATTACATTTCCTTTTTTGTTTTGTGTATTTTTACATTTTGGATTTGCTTGCCGAGCTATTTTTAGAACATTCCCCACGGGCGACTCACGTTGCCCCTGCGGGCGACTAAGTGCCCACGGGCACCGTGTTGGCTACCCCTGCTCTGGAGTAATTGGAAGTGTTCAAGTCAGAAACATTCCTACGCAGCAACAAAACATATTTGTCTCTCCCAGGGGCGGATCTACGGAGGGGGGGCAAGGGGGGGGCTGCCCCCTACTAAAGAGCTTTGCCCCCCCAGCAGCCCCCCTACATTTTTGGTTCTTAAAGCTGTTATGAGTTAATCAAAACACCACTATGTCAGCAAACTTCTCAAATCATTATAACAAGCAAAACAAAGACCTATTTTCATTTTAAGAGTAACCTAAAGCCCATAAAAGCGTACACACAGACTCCGGGTGACAAAGCTGCAGCAGAGAGAGAGAGCAGCGAGCTGTCCCCAGCTTCTGAAGGTGACGTCCGTTACCCCTCGGATCATTTTGTCCGTGTATTGATTTAAGTAAAGACACAAAAAGTTCAATACACACAATCCAAACGGCGTGTTTCCTCCCATTTAAATATGTAGGTTACCCGTACATGTCACAGCAATTAATTAACAAATTAAAACAAGTTAAATGTTTACCGCATAGACTGTAAATAGAGGTGTATCGTCAAACTGAGAACATTTGAGTAAATAGTCGGAACACACAAGCTTTAATGATTTTTACTTTTCTGATTAAATGTACGTTTATTGAATTTCTAAATGGCCAGACAGTGTAATGTATTACGGGGATTTTAACCATGCTTCACATCTTGACTCTTGCATCTTGACTCTTGCAGTCCAGAGTAGAAAAGGGAATATCGCTAATTTCTTTAGCACAAAAAAAGTCAGAAAACTGAAAATGAGGACGAGAGAGGGAAATGAAAAAGGAGAGGAGCGTACACTGGAGAGGCCAGGAGGGTCAGAACATGAGAAGGCCACAGAAGGAGATGAAGATATGGATAGAGAGGAAGAGGATGTGAGAAATTAAGAAGAGGCTTCAGACTCAGACTCGAGGGCAGGAATTGAGAAGGAGGCAGAGGACAGGGAGGCAGGAAGTGAGAAGGAGGCTGAGGCAGGAAGTGAGAAGGAGGCTGAGGCAGGAAGTGAGAAGGAGGCTGAGGCAGGGAGGCAGGAAGTGAGAAGGAGGCTGAGGGACAGGGACAGGAAGTGAGAAGGAGGCTGAGGCAGGGAGGCAGTTACCGTTCCTGCTGGACCACATGGTATGTTTTTATTCCTCATCCATTACAGTAGCATAGCAAGGCATGTCACTCACATACAACGTAATGTAAAATAACATGTTAATTCCTACTTTATGTTGTATGCGTTATATAGGATTACTTGCGGAAAGATTTACAAATGCATCTTATTGTATTAGTGATTATGATCAAACCAAAGATATAAAACAAATGCTATGAGTACTGCTTGTATCTTACCTGCCGTTTTATATTTTTTATCGAGAAATTATTGCAATTCTTGTATTATTTTCATTTTGCTGAAACTTTTATGTTTTCAAATATGCACAGTCTTGTTTTGTTTGATCACTGGGCATTGACTATAACAACACAGAGTTCAAATGTATATTTGTGTTTGAATGTTTTGTGTAGTGGATCATCCATCCTCCCACGCCCCCCTGCCAAAACCTCTTGCCCCCCCTTTGCCCCCCCATGTAACATTGTCTAGATCCGCCACTGGTCTCCCCTCATGTTTCCCTGACACTGCAGAGGTACATGGTTTAATCACACTTATAGACATGCAATGAAGAAAGAAGCTGCAGTTAATTGAGAATTTGAATGCTTATTGTATGATATGTAAAGATATGCAGCTTTTATCCTCAACAAGCAGAGACCGGCCCTGTAACCAAAAATAAATGAATACAAAAAACTTAATTTCA
This sequence comes from Pseudochaenichthys georgianus, assembly GCF_902827115.2. Classification (NCBI taxonomy): domain Eukaryota; kingdom Metazoa; phylum Chordata; class Actinopteri; order Perciformes; family Channichthyidae; genus Pseudochaenichthys; species Pseudochaenichthys georgianus. The sequence continues at coordinate 46,470,000 of NC_047518.2, read as the reverse complement.
TACTTTGCTGCTTCCTTTCTTCATTAGACCTCCCACACACACTGCTGTTAATGTGTCTCTACTTTAAAGAGTCCTCTCCTGCTGATGTTCAGGTGTATATCAGTATGTAGTGTCTCTACTTTAAAGAGTCCTCTCCTGCTGATGTTCAGGTGTATATCAGTATGTAGTGTCTCTACTTTAAAGAGTCCTCTCCTGCTGATGTTCAGGTGTATATCAGTATGTAGCGTCTACTTTAAAGAGTCCTCTCCTGCTGATGTTCAGGTGTATATCAGTATGTAGTGTCTCTACTTTAAAGAGTCCTCTCCTGCTGATGTTCAGGTGTATATCAGTATGTAGCGTCTACTTTAAAGAGTCCCCTCCTGCTGATGTTCAGGTGTATATCAGTATGTATCTACTTTAAAGAGTCCTCTTCTGCTGATGTTCAGGCGTATATCAGTGTGTAGTGTCTCTACTTTAAAGAGTCCTCTCCTGCTGATGTTCAGGCGTATATCAGTGTGTAGTGTCTCTACTTTAAAGAGTCCTCTCCTGCTGATGTCCAGGTGTATATCAGTATGTAGTGTCTCTACTTTAAAGAGTCCTCTCCTGCTGATGTTCAGGTGTATATCAGTATGTAGTGTCTCTACTTTAAAGAGTCCTCTCCTGCTGATGCTCAGGTGTATATCAGTATGTAGTGTCTCTACTTTAAAGAGTCCTCTCCTACTGATGTTCAGGTGTATATAACACAGCAGTGTGTGTGTGTGTGTGTGTGTGTGTGTGTGTGTGTGTGTGTGTGTGTGTGTGTGTGTGTGTGTGTGTGTGTGTGTGTGTGTGTGTGTGTGTGTGTGTGTGTGTGTGTGTGTGTGTGTGTGTGTGTGTGTGTGTGTGTGTGTGTGTGTGTGTGTGTGTGTGTGTGTGTGGGGCTTTTGAGATTGACACAGGAGAGTTATTATACTGACTGACAGCCCACTGAGCTGAGCATGAACTCTTGTGGTTGAATATTGAAGCCGGAGTCATTATCTCCATTGTGAAGCCTCTGAAAATAGAAAGACAATTTCTGAATGCGAGTTTAAATTAAAAAAATCTGACGTCCATGAGGCAGAGACTGGCCCAGAGGACAGGCTCCTATTATACTGCAGGAGTGACATTAGAGCTGGAAAGATAGTTTGAGTTTAGATTGACAGAAAATGTCCAAGAAACTATTTTGAAATCTATTCAGTAATTTAGCACTTGTTTCCTCGTCTGGAAGTCGATGGTTTTCTGAAAGTTAGTTAGGTTGTTAGAAGGTCTGTGGTTTACACAAGCTGAAGAGATTTATATTCTACCTCGTAAAATTATTCAGTAAATACCCCACGGGTGAATTTAAAAACAGTGGATGCTAACAAGTGTCTAAACGAGACGACTAAACCTCATCACGTCCAACATTAGCCACCTTTAGCTTAGCGGTGGTGACGTGAAGTCATGTGACCGTGCTGTAGTTCCTTTATAGCCCAACATTAGCCACCTTTAGCTTAGCGGTGGTGAAGTCATGTGACCGTGCTGTAGTTCCTTTATAGCCCAACATTAGCCACCTTTAGCTTAGCGATGGTGACGTGAAGTCATGTGACCCTGCTGTAGTTCCTTTATAGCCCAACATTAGCCTCCTTTAGCTTAGCGGTGGTGACGTGAAGTCATGTGACCGTGCTGTAGTTCCTTTATAGCCCAACATTAGCCACCTTTAGCTGCGGTGGTGACGTGAAGTCATGTGACCGTGCTGTAGTTCCTTTATAGCCCAACATTAGCCTCCTTTAGCTTAGCGGTGGTGACGTGAAGTCATGTGACCGTGCTGTAGTTCCTTTATAGCCCAACATTAGCCTCCTTTAGCTTAGCGGTGGTGACGTGAAGTCATGTGACTGTGCTGTAGTTCCTTTATAGCCCAACATTAGCCACCTTTAGCTTAGCGGTGGTGACGTGAAGTCATGTGATCGTGCTGTAGTTCCTTTATAGCCCAACATTAGCCACCTTTAGCTTAGCGGTGGTGACGTGAAGTCATGTGACCGTGCTGTAGTTCGTTTATAGCCCAACATTAGCCTCCTTTAGCTTAGCGGTGGTGACGTGAAGTCATGTGACCGTGCTGTAGTTCCTTTATAGCCCAACATTAGCCACCTTTAGCTTAGCGGTGGCGACGTGAGGTCATGTGACCGTGCTGTTTGTTCCTTTATAGCCCAACATTAGCCACCTTTAGCTTAGCGGTGGCGACGTGAGGTCATGTGACCGTGCTGTTTGTTCCTTTATAGCCTAATATCTACTTTTTACTTACTAAATGTCATTACATTTGCTGCAAAATCATTTGTCAAATTTTAAACTTTTTTAGCTGCAGACTGAAACCCTAGCCCCGGTCTGACATGCGAGTGTGACGTAGGATTAATATCCCTTCAAAGTGACCTCCATGATTACTGCTATTATCCTCCATTATAATCTGAATAGCGCTCGCTGTGATCACCTGTCACTCACGGTTTGTCTTCAGGCTCATCTCCATTTCTATTTTAAATATCATCAAGAGAGATAAATGTGCGTTATAGTGGATTGTCAACAAGGGCAGCCTCGCTGCGGGGAAATTCTACAGATGGCCAGTCCGCCCCTTAAAAATGTCTATGCACACGTTACTATTGATAATAATAAAAAAATGGTGTTTTTATTTTCAATTTTTTATTTGTAATCATCTCGCGACCCCCACTTTGGGAACCCCTGGATTAGACGACCACCGCAGAGTAAACTCGTGTTTATTATCCAAGGCATTACATCTTATACCTGTTCTTTCTGTGTGAATGGAGTAACCCTTCTTGACAGTTTCGACTTGATTAAAGCATTTGATGTTTTTTAACAAAATGTCACTACTTTCAAAATAGGATTGATAATAAATACCACTATTTTCTTCAGAAAAAGTGCAAAAAGACAACAGAAGACAACAGCCCGGCTTTAAGAAATACATTATTTATATTTATTATTTACTCAAAGGTTTCTGGAGGACTTCGTATTAAACGATGGTTACATTCAGATTGAAGCCCTTTGTTTTAGAAATAATTAAAATGACCTTTAAACATTAACAGACACAAATCTAACACCCATAAGACAAAACCAGAGAAACGGAGTTAACAGGATGATCTTTTGTTCAGCTTTCACAACTTGGTTTGAAGTTCCCGACGAATCTGCAGCTTTGAAACTAAATACAGGTCCACGTAGAAACGACAGACAACTCCAATCAATGGACTTCAATTAAACCATTTTAACATGACAGACGGTTTGTTGGAAACGTACCGAAAAGGTTTTATGGACTTATTTTAACAATGTGGTCACGTGACTCCTTCTGATGCTACTGCAGATCTGCTGTAAGCTAGCTAGCTAACGTAGCTAACCTGGTCAGTTCAGATATACTGACAAACACTAACAGTTATGAGACGACTAACTCAGAGACAGCTGTTCAGCTTCTTGCAGCTTTTAGTAAACGCTGCCATGTCTCCTCAAGTTGCTGAATGTTCTCAAGTTTCTGACGCCTGACGATGTTTCTTCATGTGGAACACTTGGGTTTCTATATCTGCATCCGGTCTGAAGCTGCAGCGCGTGTGCACCGGCCGACAGCCATAGAAAGGTTGAACAAATAAAATCATGACATTTGATGCAAAACTGTCAGCATATGCTTTTAAGGAGAGATGTCCTGCTTTTCTCAGTTTCATATCATAAAAGCGAATGTCTTTGGGGGTTTCTGACTGACGAAACAAGTCATTTAAGATAGTTTGTGATGAATTAGTGTCCGTTGAAAAATACATTTTTTTATTTCAAACAGTGGTAACAATTGTGGGGTTTTAATTCTGTACTTTTTAAAGTGTGAAATGCATCGTAAAAAACAACTCTTTAAACAAAGTATTTCCCTGTTTGTTTCTCCCGCACTACCTGTACACATCAGATCACCTGTGAGGAATCTACCTGGGAAATCAGGGTTTACAGTAACCAGGACCTCGTGACATTTCAAAGACAAATGACGCGGAGAAAAGTGAGAAAGCTGCAGGGACGAGACGAACAGGACACGGGAGTTAATCTGTACACACGCACGATGGAAAAACAGCTCTGCAGTGTGACGGGTTATCCATTAAAAACTCATCCTGGATCAAAGTCGATGTTTCCGGTGTTTAGTGCACAGAAAGCACAGCTGGTTAGTGGATCATCAAATGACTGCAGCAACACATACATCTCTAGAAGTCTGCCGACAGACAGAGAATCCCGGAGACATTGCTGTGCTCGTGTACCCTGTAAACAAGCCTCTGCTGTGTCTCCTGGGAAGAGGCTCCTACACATGTCGTGCCGTCTGGGAGCTACTGGGAATGTGGGGTCATGGATTAACCTTCAAACTATTTGGTTACTTGGGATTTAAAGAAATACAACAACAGGATCCTGTTCGACCCATGAGACTGAACTCCTGGACGCCGTTTAGAAACTAGGAACTGAGACGAAAGGAGCACTTTCAAAATGTATATTTCTGGAGAGAACAGATTAATATCACAAATATTAATCTGATTTATTATTTATTTTAAATTCTAGTTTACATTTTTTCAAAGTTTGTAAATTAATCTTTACAATAAAGTAAAAAAGAGCCTGATCTCAGAGCTGATGTCACATGACACCGGTCACGTGATCAGTGTGCAGTGCTGCAGGGGACGGCCATGTGTCGCGTCATGACGCACCAGCTGATCACGTGATCAGGAAACACAAGCAGGGCGAACACTTCCTGATATATATTTGAATATTATTTGATATTATCTGAGATTTAAAATGGTAAATTAATGGGACAAAAAAACTCAAATGTATTAAAGTTATATTTCCCCCAAAAATAATTCATTATTTTTCACTTTTTGTAAAAATGTAAATAAGTAAAGAGCACCTCGAGATTAACGTCTTTATTTTACACGTTATAAAATAGCGTTTTGTCTGAGATTAAAAAGGTCAATTTATTATCATTGAAGCAGTGAATTTAAGAGGAAAATACTGCATATATTTGAGTCAAAAACTTGATTTTCTTGTTGAATTTTGAGATTTTCTGAGATAAAAAAATGAAACTTGAATTTCCTCAAAGGGTTATCAGGTATTTCGAGAAATGACATTACTACATTAAATTAGGGAGGAGTTTGACGGCGGGATTATTCAAAGGAAACATCTCAACAACTGAAGGGTTCACATTGTTTGTTTCTAGGATAAAAAGCTTTGATATTTTCAGACATTTTAATGTTAGATTGAAGAGGAAAAAAAACTCACAAATTGAAGCTAAAAAACGAGAATAAAGTTGAATAGACCTACAGTGACTTTAATACGCTGTTGTCGCTCCGCACTGTCAAACATCAAATTAAATACACATTGTTTAATAACTCCTACTTATTTACCTTCCATCAGGGATGTTTTGCATTTCTTTAAAGGAAGATGCGTGTGCTTTAATAAATGTCAAATAAATCACGAGGCTAGTTTCAGTACCGACCGCTACAGCTGTAGTTATATCCGTGCACAGAGGCCGCCGGCCAACAAACCACAACATGTATCCTTTCAAAGACTCTTCTGGTCCTCAAGACACAACGCAGGAAACAGGTTGAACAAAACAATCGACATTACAGGTTGTTAAATGTACATAAAAGCAGGTCGTTAGACTCATGAAAACAAGCCTCAAAATCAAAGCCTGGATTTAAATCATATTTTAATTTGAGAGTCGGTGATCGATGGATGTTTCAAGAGTCTTTGCCCGGCAGAAAACAAAACTTTCGAGGAAAAGTCAGAACGTAACTCTTCCCGTTGTCGATGTGTTTCAGAGTCCGGGTGTCATCGAGTCTCATTCGCAGAACACGTATTTCCTCCATTTCCTGCAAGGCACTACGTGAGGGAAAAGGCAGAGATCGCTTTTAAAGGGGCGACCGCTGAGAGGAAACTCACCGAAGTGTTAGAAGAGATGATTTGTCAGAAGCAACTACATTTAGGTCGACTGGAAAAAGCTTTGGGATTAGAGTAGGGTTCACTGATAAAAATAGGGTTCACAAAATAGCAGGAAAACACCACATTTATATTAGAGAAGACATCCCTGTTTGGAGAGACGAGGACCGAGGACCGAGAACCAAACCGTTGAGCTTTTCCCTGCAGAAGGTTGAGAGGTACAATTGAAACAAGATGGATTAACGTTAGAGGAAGCGGAGGGATGCTTCATCGGCACCATGGTGACCAAGCAAGAGTCGGAAGTGAGCCAAACAGTCAGCCTTTCCCCAAACAATTCAACATGTCGAGCTCTCTTAGCGTGATTTCTACAATGTGTACGTGATAAAAAAAAGGAGCCCTCTCTCAGGAGCAGAGGAGCTAAAGGTCAGGAAGCCCCAACAGGAAGAAGCGTAGGGACAAAACATGAGAAAAGGAATAATCCCTCATCTGATTGGAAGACAATATTTCTCAGGAACGCCATTTAGGTCGACTAGAAAAAGCTCGTTTCGCGTGATATCTACATTTTTGTTGTTAATAAAAAACGTAGAAAACAGCCCTGTTTGGTGAAGAGAGGAGACTTTTCCCCGCAGAGATATCATCTGTGTTCATGGACGTACGGTTAAAAAGACAGTGGGAAGAAATAAGCCCCGCCCCCTGGATGAAGTTAATGCAAAAGGGCACCACTGTTTTCTGTAGTGACTAATCAAGAGTCATAAGTGGAAGAAATGAGAAGTCAGACTTTCCCCCGCATAATTCCACATTTCATTAAATCACTGTTCAGTATTCATCCGTGCTGGAATCAGAGGGGAAAAGCAATAAAATATTTTGGTTTGAATGGACGATCCTCAGAGGGACGTTTTATTTCCTCAGTCGCTGCTGTCGTCGTCGTCATCGTCGTCCGACATGTTGTTGAACTTTGACCCCAGCCGGCTGATGGAGTCCGCTCTCGGCGCCAGGCCCCCCGCCGTCAGCTGCCCGAAGCAGAACTCACACACTCGCACGGGTTTGGAGGACTGGCTGGGCAGCAGGAACTTCTTATCGGAGCACGGACCGCAAACCACGTAGCCGCATTTCCTGCAGTGATGGCGGCGACTCACGGGCGTGAATTTAACCTTCTGGCAGCGCATGCAGACCGTGGCCTCCGAGTCGGGAATCCAGACGGCCGCGTGCTCGCCCGTCGGCGCCTTCCCGCTCTTCTGCAGCAGATCCACCACGCACTTCCCGATGTGGTTCATCCACTCGGACTTCTCGGTGGCGGTGGCGGCGTACACGGCGAAGGACTTGGTGGGCGTTTTGATGATCCAGCCGTTCCGCAGGTCTCCCTCGTCGGGCACCGTGTCGATGGTGACGCTCTCCAACGGGATGATGTGCTGCTTGTTGTACTTCTTCTTCTGGATCACGATGTTGCCGTACACCAGGATGTCGTTGAAGAGGAAGAACTGACGCGCCTTGGGTTTCTTGCGGCAGAGTTTGGTGAGCACGCCCTCGCCGATCAGCACGCGGCCAGGGATGACGAGCGGCTGGCCGGCCGTGCCGAAGCAGCCCTCGACCACCCCGATGCGTTTAGAGTTCGCCTCGCTGTTCGCTAGCCGGTCCACCATCTTCCCCTGCAGGGACACACAGAGCAAGGGGGGAGGGGAAATATATGTTAGATTTTGTCAAAATGAGGCAAAGAATGGCTGACAATTTGGAGAAAATCTAAAATACAGGGGTGATGATTTCTGCTGTGGACCCTGAATCTCCCTGGACCAATGGGCTTTTGGATTATTGCAGTAAATAATCTCTGTGTCACACTTCTATGCTACTTACAGGTTAGGCTATAAAGGAACTACAGCACGGTCACATGACTTCACGTCACCACCGCTAAGCTAAAGGCGGCTAATGTTGGGCTATAAAGGAACTACAGCACGGTCACATGACTTCACGTCACCACCGCTAAGCTAAAGGTGGCTAACGTTGGGCTATAAAGGAACTACAGCACGGTCACATGACTTCACGTCACCACCGCTAAGCTAAAGGCGGCTAATGTTGGGCTATAAAGGAACTACAGCACGGTCACATGACTTCACGTCACCACCGCTAAGCTAAAGGCGGCTAACGTTGGGCTATAAAGGAACTACAGCACGGTCACATGACTTCACGTCACCACCGCTAAGCTAAAGGAGGCTAATGTTGGGCTATAAAGGAACTACAGCACGGTCACATGACTTCACGTCACCACCGCTAAGCTAAAGGTGGCTAACGTTGGGCTATAAAGGAACTACAGCACGGTCACATGACTTCACGTCACCACCGCTAAGCTAAAGGCGGCTAACGTTGGGCTATAAAGGAACTACAGCACGGTCACATGACTTCACGTCACCACCGCTAAGCTAAAGGCGGCTAATGTTGGGCTATAAAGGAACTACAGCACGGTCACATGACTTCACGTCACCACCGCTAAGCTAAAGGCGGCTAATGTTGGGCTATAAAGGAACTACAGCACGGTCACATGACTTCACTTCACCACCGCTAAGCTAAAGGCGGCTAATGTTGGGCTATAAAGGAACTACAGCACGGTCACATGACTTCACGTCACCACCGCTAAGCTAAAGGAGGCTAATGTTGGGCTATAAAGGAACTACAGCACGGTCACATGACTTCACGTCACCACCGCTAAGCTAAAGGTGGCTAAGGTTGGACTATAAAGGTACTACAGCCCGGTCACATGACTTCACGTCACCACCGCTAAGCTAAAGGAGGCTAATGTTGGGCTATAAAGGAACTACAGCACGGTCACATGACTTCACCACCGCTAAGCTAAAGGCGGCTAATGTTGGGCTATAAAGGAACTACAGCACGGTCACATGACTTCACCACCGCTAAGCTAAAGGCGGCTAATGTTGGGCTATAAAGGAACTACAGCACGGTCACATGACTTCACCACCGCTAAGCTAAAGGCGGCTAATGTTGGGCTATAAAGGAACTACAGCACGGTCACATGACTTCACCACCGCTAAGCTAAAGGCGGCTAATGTTGGGCTATAAAGGAACTACAGCACGGTCACATGACTTCACCACCGCTAAGCTAAAGGCGGCTAATGTTGGGCTATAAAGGAACTACAGCACGGTCACATGACTTCACCACCGCTAAGCTAAAGGTGGCTAATGTTGGGCTATAAAGGAACTACAGCACGGTCACATGACTTCACGTCACCACCGCTAAGCTAAAGGTGGCTAATGTTGGGCTATAAAGGAACTACAGCACGGTCACATGACTTCACCACCGCTAAGCTAAAGGCGGCTAATGTTGGGCTATAAAGGAACTACAGCACGGTCACATGACTTCACCACCGCTAAGCTAAAGGCGGCTAATGTTGGGCTATAAAGGAACTACAGCACGGTCACATGACTTCACCACCGCTAAGCTAAAGGTGGCTAATGTTGGGCTATAAAGGAACTACAGCACGGTCACATGACTTCACGTCACCACCGCTAAGCTAAAGGAGGCTAATGTTGGGCTATAAAGGAACTACAGCACGGTCACATGACTTCACGTCACCACCGCTAAGCTAAAGGGGCTAATGTTGGGCTATCAAGGAACTACAGCACGGTCACATGACTTCACGTCACCACCGCTAAGCTAAAGGCGGCTAATGTTGGGCTATAAAGGAACTACAGCACGGTCACATGACTTCACGTCACCACCGCTAAGCTAAAGGCGGCTAATGTTGGGCTATAAAGGAACTACAGCACGGTCACATGACTTCACGTCACCACCGCTAAGCTAAAGGCGGCTAATGTTGGGCTATAAAGGAACTACAGCACGGTCACATGACTTCACTTCACCACCGCTAAGCTAAAGGCGGCTAATGTTGGGCTATAAAGGAACTACAGCACGGTCACATGACTTCACGTCACCACCGCTAAGCTAAAGGCGGCTAATGTTGGGCTATAAAGGAACTACAGCACGGTCACATGACTTCACGTCACCACCGCTAAGCTAAAGGTGGCTAGTGTTGGGCTATAAAGGAACTACAGCACGGTCACATGACTTCACGTCACCACCGCTAAGCTAAAGGAGGCTAATGTTGGGCTATAAAGGAACTACAGCACGGTCACATGACTTCACCACCGCTAAGCTAAAGGCGGCTAATGTTGGGCTATAAAGGAACTACAGCACGGTCACATGACTTCACCACCGCTAAGCTAAAGGCGGCTAATGTTGGGCTATAAAGGAACTACAGCACGGTCACATGACTTCACCACCGCTAAGCTAAAGGCGGCTAATGTTGGGCTATAAAGGAACTACAGCACGGTCACATGACTTCACCACCGCTAAGCTAAAGGCGGCTAATGTTGGGCTATAAAGGAACTACAGCACGGTCACATGACTTCACCACCGCTAAGCTAAAGGCGGCTAATGTTGGGCTATAAAGGAACTACAGCACGGTCACATGACTTCACCACCGCTAAGCTAAAGGTGGCTAATGTTGGGCTATAAAGGAACTACAGCACGGTCACATGACTTCACGTCACCACCGCTAAGCTAAAGGTGGCTAATGTTGGGCTATAAAGGAACTACAGCACGGTCACATGGAAGAATTAAATTATAAGAGCTAACAGAAACACCAGGAGCATTTTTCTTATCTCTGCTGTGACCCTGAACGCAGCACAGCTCATTGGCAGCTTCACTTACAGCTGGAAGGCAGGGGTCAAAGGTCACGGCGGAGGGAAGAAATGTCCTGCCACACAGTCCCACACACTGAGTAATGTTAATTCTCAGTGCTTTATATAACTCAGAACCAGTGGGGAACTCTTAAAACCAAAGTGTAGAAATGCTCCGTTACAGTAAAAGTCCTGTATTCAAAATGCTACTCAAGTAAAAGTACACAAGCATAATCAGCAAAATATATTTAAGTACCAACTCTGTGTAGGAGAGAAACTCTGGAGGGAACACGGGGATTTCAGCCGTTGCAGACCATTTACATGCACTAAAACCTACAGAACACTACAGGACAGGGGAAAGCTAAATAGGGCCTCTTTAAGTTCATTAAGACCATAAAATAACGAAGCGTGAAAAGATGATGGGATCAAAGGACTTGCACCATGTCCAATTTAAAATATAAAAAACGTCTTACTTTAAAACTTGGCTTTTTGCCATAATGCATTTCAATGGGATGGATGTTAAAGTCAACATGGACGGTGATTACAGCCGGTCTGCAGACTATATTCAGAGAGGGAGAGTTTGCGTTTCCCTCTGCAGACCGCCAGGCTTCACGGAAGCAGAAGGAATGAGGTTTTTCCAGCGGGACGGAGGTCACGAGGAGACCGGTTCACGTTGCTAAGAATAGACCTTACGGGTTTTCCAATCGCACAGTTTCTCTTTCCAACGGCTGTTCAGTAACGACTCTAAAGACTGAACACATACTTTAGCTCTTACAGGTCACTCGATGAAATACTAGAAAGTCATTTTACACAATTGTAAAATAAGAAAGCCCACATTAAGCCGACTTAATGTCCGACTGATCATTTAAAACTTCGATGTTTCATTTGACAATTGTGTAAAATACATAATCCTCACACTTCAGAAGCTGGAATGAAAGGTTGTTTTGGAGCTTAATGAAGAAACTGCAAACAAGTGGATACCGGAAGTCTGTGCACTGATTCTGAAACACCCTCTCGCATCAGAGTGTCTGCCTCCGTTAGCATGTCGTAAGGACGTGCGGCACAGAGAGGGAAAAAGAGAGGCTTTGTTTGTAGGCGTAGTTCTGGTGCTGCTCAGCAGGAGCTTGAAAGCCAGTGCCGTGAACTTGGGTTACAGAAACAGCAGAGAGCGCTATGACTTATTCATAAGGAGCGCCGCTCTCTCGCTCAGTTTACAAGGACCCGTCGCAACCTGCTGCGACCGGACCAGATTAAACATTCACACCTGAGAAACAAGGGAGAAAAAGCTCTCGACAGAACAGTTATTTGACGTCTCGGGGGTTGTTAGTTCCCGCTGGGCGTCTGTCAGACTCGAGGGATTTAAAAGCATTATTTACGACTCATTAAAGCAAACTGACTAAAAGTTTGAGGCAGCGGGAGAGCCGTAATGATTACCCCCGTGAGAAAGGGCTGTTTGGCAGCAAGGGGGTTCAGATATATAAATAGACGCTTATTTCCCCAGACGGCCACACTGTATAAATCAGGCCATTGCTGTCAGTCGGCCCCGGGTGGATGCAGCTAGCCATGGCTGCTGTCAGCCGGCCCCGGGTGGATGCAGCTAGCCATGGCTGCTGTCAGCCGGCCCCGGGTGGATGCAGCTAGCCATGGCTGCTGTTAGGCGTCAGTGTGCGAAAAAGACCTCACACTCCTGCTGGAACCAAACCAGAGGAACACTGTCGTGGCTTCCTTCCTTGTCTTTCTAGACGCCTTAAACAGACCGTTCCAACTCGTTTCTTTCCTTTAAGTTACTCACAGTTTGAAGTGTTGCTCGGCCTCCGATGGTTTAGAACAGGGGTGGGGAACCTCCGGCCCCCGGGCCGTATACGGCCCGCGAGACCATTTGGTACGGCCCTCAAGGTAATTTATAAACACACGCAAAAAAGAAAAAAATTAAAGAAATCTAGACCGCAAACAAATTAAACAAAGCGAGTGCCTGTTTTTCCTGGCCAAGGTCAGGGTCCTTGAACACAACACCAGCCTAACGTGTCATCACGTGGTATATGTCTCGACTGACAGGGGTGCAGTTCTGACGGAGAGCACCAGAACGTCGCTCCGGCACTTGCAAGCAGTACCCATAAGTCCATACACATGCCGCAGTTTCTGCGTGTCTGTGTCTTCAGTTGAAAGCCCAGTGGCGATCTGCTCATCTGTCATACTGATCATACAGTCAATAACTGTGTTGTTGTCATTAGCATCTGGTTAGCTAGCTATGCTAACGAATATAAGAAGCTTTTTCTCCAACCAGTGAGGTAAAGGCACATCTTTATATGATCATTATAGTTATAAAACAATAAGAGAATAAAGTAAACAGGTATAAAATATACTATATGACAGTAAAAAAAAGTTGTTATTAATAAACAAGAATACAGTTTGAAAGGAGAGTGATTTGTAAAATATCTATAAAGAAAAATAAATCTGCTGACAGTTCTGTTTCATATGATGTATCCATAGATCTCCTAATGTTGCTCACAAAGTGCACCATAATGATGCTTTTAATCCCCCCCCACCCCAATTAAATCACGTCCACATGGATAGGAAACTAAATACATTTGCACACATCTTGTGTCCAATATCTTTCTGTTTGGGTGGTCATGCCACAACCGTGCACGTGCATGCATACGTGAGTCATGGTAAAATATCTGGATTAAGAGGTTGCTTTTTCTTTGCACAGAATGAAAGAAAGGCGAAATGAATGGGCTGTGATTTTTGTATTTTTAAGCAGAGGTCAATAATTTGTACGGCCCTCGGAGGATGTTGTAAAAATTGAAATGGCCCTTGAGAGGAAAAAGGTTCCCCACCCCTGGTTTAGAGGATGTTGCTCAAAATAACATGACAAACTTATTGCACATGCAACAAAGAAAATGGGCCTTTACAATATTCAAAAGAAATAGGCAAAACTCAAATAAAATAACACAACTTAGGTATTCTTTCTTTCTCTATAACTTCATAACTTAAAGGGTACTTGTATGTACGAGTACGGTTAAAAACTGTTCCTCGACGGCGTCTCAACAGCTTGCCCATCACTGTGGCGTTAGCACAGGCGCCGTGGGAATTGTAGTCCTTTATAGTGCGTTGACTACAGACGTCACCATTAGGTGGCCTTTCTTATCAAATCAAAATACTGGCTCGAACAAACACGATTGCGTTCAAACAGGAGGCGTCAGGGGAACTGAACCCAGGCCAAACCAGGTGGAGAAAAGTGACCGTTCAATCAGGAAAGGTGCTTTTGTGTTCACAGAGAAAAGCCGTCTTTGAGATATTACAAAAAATATGTGAGCGATTTGTGAACCAGCCGCTAAAAAGGGAAAGAGGACGTTGGGCTTTTCACTGTTGCAGAAGAAAGGGAAGCGACGATGAGTCAGAAGCCGAAGGGAGAGAGTGACGATGACGAGAAAGAGAAAGAACGTTTCAAACAACAAGGACATCCATTTATCCTGCGTGGCGACGCGAAGGCAGAGGAACCGTCGTGAAATGTTCCTGTGTTGCTGCAAGTAGAAAGCATTCTGCACAGGATTCAAGGCATTAGCACGACTCTCAAGTGTAGGACATTACAAATAATATATTCCAGACTCTAACAAAACTATACTTTAAAGAGTCCTCTCCTACTGATGTTCAGGTGTATATCAGTATGTAGTGTCTCTACTTTAAAGAGTCCTCTCCTGCTGATGTTCAGGTGTATATCAGTATGTAGTGTCTCTACTTTAAAGAGTCCTCTCCTGCTGATGTTCAGGTGTATATCAGTATGTAGTGTCTCTACTTTAAAGAGTCCTCTCCTGCTGATGTGCAGGTGCATATCAGTATGTAGTGTCTCTACTTTAAAGAGTCCTCTCTTGCTGATGTTCAGGTGTATATCAGTATGTAGTGTCTCTACTTTAAAGAGTCCTCTCCTGCTGATGTTCAGGTGTCTTTCAGTATGTAGTGTCTCTACTTTAAAGAGTCCTCTCCCGCTGATATTCAAGTGTGTACTGTCTCTACTTTAAAGAGTCCTCTCCTGCTGATGTTCAGGTGTATATCAGTATGTAGTGTCTCTACTTTAAAGAGTCCTCTCCTGCTGATGTTCAGGTGCATATCAGTATGTAGTGTCTCTACTTTAAAGAGTCCTCTCCTGCTGATGTGCAGGTGCATATCAGTATGTAGTGTCTCTACTTTAAAGAGTCCTCTCCTGCTGATGTTCAGGTGTATATCAGTATGTAGTGTCTCTACTTTAAAGAGTCCTCTCCTGCTGATGTGCAGGTGCATATCAGTATGTAGTGTCTCTACTTTAAAGAGTCCTCTCCTGCTGATGTTCAGGTGTATATCAGTATGTAGTGTCTCTACTTTAAAGAGTCCTCTCTTGCTGATGTTCAGGTGTATATCAGTATGTAGTGTCTCTACTTTAAAGAGTCCTCTCCTGCTGATGTTCAGGTGTCTTTCAGTATGTAGTGTCTCTACTTTAAAGAGTCCTCTCCCGCTGATATTCAAGTGTGTACTGTCTCTACTTTAAAGAGTCCTCTCCTGCTGATGTTCAGGTGTATATCAGTATGTAGTGTCTCTACTTTAAAGAGTCCTCTCCTGCTGATGTTCAGGTGCATATCAGTATGTAGTGTCTCTACTTTAAAGAGTCCTCTCCTGCTGATGTGCAGGTGCATATCAGTATGTAGTGTCTCTACTTTAAAGAGTCCTCTCCTGCTGATGTTCAGGTGTATATCAGTATGTAGTGTCTCTACTTTAAAGAGTCCTCTCCCGCTGATGTTCAGGTGTATATCAGTATGTAGTGTCTCTACTTTAAAGAGTCCTCTCCCGCTGATGTTCAGGTGTATATCAGTATGTAGTGTCTGTACTTTAAAGAGGCCTCTCCTGCTGATGTTCAGGTGTATATCAGTATGTAGTGTCTCTACTTTAAAGAGTCCTCTCCTGCTGATGTTCAGGTGTATATCAGTATGTAGTGTCTCTACTTTAAAGAGTCCTCTCCTGCTGATGTTCAGGTGTATATCAGTATGTAGCGTCTACTTTAAAGAGTCCTCTCCTGCTGATGTTCAGGTGTATATCAGTATGTAGTGTCTCTACTTTAAAGAGTCCTCTCCTGCTGATGTTCAGGTGTATATCAGTATGTAGTGTCTCTCCTTTAAAGAGTCCTCTCCTGCTGATGTTCAGGTGTATATCAGTATGTAGTGTCTCTACTTTAAAGAGTCCTCTCCTGCTGATGTTCAGGTGTATATCAGTATGTAGTGTCTCTACTTTAAAGAGTCCTCTCCTGCTGATGTTCAGGTGTATATCAGTATGTAGTGTCTCTACTTTAAAGAGTCCTCTCCTGCTGATGTTCAGGTGTATATCAGTATGTAGTGTCTCTACTTTAAAGAGTCCTCTCCCGCTGATGTTCAGGTGTATATCAGTATGTAGTATCTCTACTTTAAAGAGTCCTCTCCCGCTGATGTTCAGGTGTATATCAGTGTGTAGTGTCTCTGCTTTAAAGAGTCCTCTCCCGCTGATGTTCAGGTGTATATCAGTATGTAGTGTCTCTACTTTAAAGAGTCCTCTCCCGCTGATATTCAAGTGTGTACTGTCTCTACTTTAAAGAGTCCTCTCCCGCTGATATTCAAGTGTGTACTGTCTCTACTTTAAAGAGTCCTCTCCTGCTGATGTTCAGGTGTATATCAGTATGTAGTGTCTCTACTTTAAAGAGTCCTCTCCCGCTGATGTTCAGGTGTATATCAGTGTGTAGTGTCTCTACTTTAAAGAGTCCTCTCCTGCTGATGTTCAGGTGTATATCAGTATGTAGTGTCTCTACTTTAAAGAGTCCTCTCCCGCTGATGTTCAGGTGTATATCAGTGTGTAGTGTCTCTACTTTAAAGAGTCCTCTCCTGCTGATGTTCAGGTGTATATCAGTGTGTAGTGTCTCTACTTTAAAGAGTCCTCTCCCGCTGATGTTCAGGTGTATATCAGTATGTAGTGTCTCTACTTTAAAGAGTCCTCTCCTGCTGATGTTCAGGTGTATATCAGTATGTAGTGTCTCTACTTTAAAGAGTCCTCTCCTGCTGATGTGCAGGTGCATATCAGTATGTAGTGTCTCTACTTTAAAGAGTCCTCTCCTGCTGATGTTCAGGTGTATATCAGTATGTAGTGTCTCTACTTTAAAGAGTCCTCTCTTGCTGATGTTCAGGTGTATATCAGTATGTAGTGTCTCTACTTTAAAGAGTCCTCTCCTGCTGATGTTCAGGTGTCTTTCAGTATGTAGTGTCTCTACTTTAAAGAGTCCTCTCCCGCTGATGTTCAGGTGTATATCAGTATGTAGTGTCTCTACTTTAAAGAGTCCTCTCCCGCTGATGTTCAGGTGTATATCAGTATGTAGTGTCTCTCCTTTAAAGAGTCCTCTCCTGCTGATGTTCAGGTGTATATCAGTATGTAGTGTCTCTACTTTAAAGAGTCCTCTCCTGCTGATGTTCAGGTGTATATCAGTATGTAGTGTCTCTACTTTAAAGAGTCCTCTCCTGCTGATGTTCAGGTGTATATCAGTATGTAGTGTCTCTACTTTAAAGAGTCCTCTCCCGCTGATGTTCAGGTGTATATCAGTATGTAGTGTCTCTACTTTAAAGAGTCCTCTCCCGCTGATGTTCAGGTGTATATCAGTGTGTAGTGTCTCTGCTTTAAAGAGTCCTCTCCCGCTGATGTTCAGGTGTATATCAGTATGTAGTGTCTCTACTTTAAAGAGTCCTCTCCCGCTGATATTCAAGTGTGTACTGTCTCTACTTTAAAGAGTCCTCTCCCGCTGATGTTCAGGTGTATATCAGTATGTAGTGTCTCTACTTTAAAGAGTCCTCTCCTGCTGATGTTCAGGTGTATATCAGTGTGTAGTGTCTCTACTTTAAACAGTCCTCTCCCGCTGATGTTCAGGTGTATATCAGTATGTAGTGTCTCTACTTTAAAGAGTCCTCTCCTGCTGATGTTCAGGTGTATATCAGTGTGTAGTGTCTCTACTTTAAACAGTCCTCTCCCGCTGATGTTCAGGTGTATATCAGTATGTAGTGTCTCTACTTTAAAGAGTCCTCTCCTGCTGATGTTCAGGTGTATATCAGTATGTAGTGTCTCTCCTTTAAAGAGTCCTCTCCTGCTGATGTTCAGGTGTATATCAGTATGTAGTGTCTCTACTTTAAAGAGTCCTCTCCTGCTGATGTTCAGGTGTATATCAGTATGTAGTGTCTCTACTTTAAAGAGTCCTCTCCCGCTGATATTCAAGTGTGTACTGTCTCTACTTTAAAGAGTCCTCTCCCGCTGATATTCAAGTGTGTACTGTCTCTACTTTAAAGAGTCCTCTCCTGCTGATGTTCAGGTGTATATCAGTATGTAGTGTCTCTACTTTAAAGAGTCCTCTCCCGCTGATGTTCAGGTGTATATCAGTGTGTAGTGTCTCTACTTTAAAGAGTCCTCTCCTGCTGATGTTCAGGTGTATATCAGTATGTAGTGTCTCTACTTTAAAGAGTCCTCTCCCGCTGATGTTCAGGTGTATATCAGTGTGTAGTGTCTCTACTTTAAAGAGTCCTCTCCTGCTGATGTTCAGGTGTATATCAGTGTGTAGTGTCTCTACTTTAAAGAGTCCTCTCCCGCTGATGTTCAGGTGTATATCAGTATGTAGTGTCTCTACTTTAAAGAGTCCTCTCCTGCTGATGTTCAGGTGTATATCAGTATGTAGTGTCTCTACTTTAAAGAGTCCTCTCCTGCTGATGTGCAGGTGCATATCAGTATGTAGTGTCTCTACTTTAAAGAGTCCTCTCCTGCTGATGTTCAGGTGTATATCAGTATGTAGTGTCTCTACTTTAAAGAGTCCTCTCTTGCTGATGTTCAGGTGTATATCAGTATGTAGTGTCTCTACTTTAAAGAGTCCTCTCCTGCTGATGTTCAGGTGTCTTTCAGTATGTAGTGTCTCTACTTTAAAGAGTCCTCTCCCGCTGATGTTCAGGTGTATATCAGTATGTAGTGTCTCTACTTTAAAGAGTCCTCTCCCGCTGATGTTCAGGTGTATATCAGTATGTAGTGTCTCTCCTTTAAAGAGTCCTCTCCTGCTGATGTTCAGGTGTATATCAGTATGTAGTGTCTCTACTTTAAAGAGTCCTCTCTGCTGATGTTCAGGTGTATATCAGTATGTAGTGTCTCTACTTTAAAGAGTCCTCTCCTGCTGATGTTCAGGTGTATATCAGTATGTAGTGTCTCTACTTTAAAGAGTCCTCTCCCGCTGATGTTCAGGTGTATATCAGTATGTAGTGTCTCTACTTTAAAGAGTCCTCTCCCGCTGATGTTCAGGTGTATATCAGTGTGTAGTGTCTCTGCTTTAAAGAGTCCTCTCCTCTGATGTTCAGGTGTATATCAGTATGTAGTGTCTCTACTTTAAAGAGTCCTCTCCCGCTGATATTCAAGTGTGTACTGTCTCTACTTTAAAGAGTCCTCTCCCGCTGATGTTCAGGTGTATATCAGTATGTAGTGTCTCTACTTTAAAGAGTCCTCTCCTGCTGATGTTCAGGTGTATATCAGTGTGTAGTGTCTCTACTTTAAACAGTCCTCTCCCGCTGATGTTCAGGTGTATATCAGTATGTAGTGTCTCTACTTTAAAGAGTCCTCTCCTGCTGATGTTCAGGTGTATATCAGTGTGTAGTGTCTCTACTTTAAACAGTCCTCTCCCGCTGATGTTCAGGTGTATATCAGTATGTAGTGTCTCTACTTTAAAGAGTCCTCTCCTGCTGATGTTCAGGTGTATATCAGTATGTAGTGTCTCTACTTTAAAGAGTCCTCTCCCGCTGATGTTCAGGTGTATATCAGTATGTAGTGTCTCTACTTTAAAGAGTCCTCTCCTGCTGATGTTCAGGTGTATATCAGTATGTAGTGTCTCTACTTTAAAGAGTCCTCTCCCTGCTGATGTTCAGGTGTATATCAGTATGTCGTGTCTCTACTTTAAAGAGTCCTCTCCTGCTGATGTTCAGGTGTATATCAGTATGTAGTGTCTCTACTTTAAAGAGTCCTCTCCTGCTGATGTTCAGGTGTATATCAGTAGATACACTACAGGAGAGGGAACCCCCCAGAAAGCAGAATCCCCTTTAAATATATTTTTCAGTGATAATGTGACTATTTCCCCAAAAACGATCCCTCGTATCGTGAATCATATTGCAATTGAAGTATCAGTAAAACAATAAATGGCTTTCTAAACCCTGCGGCTGATAAGAATGAATCTTCTGGGAGGCATTGCCTGCTTCCACACAGACTCTCCTGTGGGATGCAGGAAAAGGGGAAAACGGTCGTGTCAGCTCATCACCATCACGTCCGTCACAGAAACACCATCAGGGGAACTAAAGGCGTTCAAACAGAGATCTGGGTAATTACAGAGCCGCCCTCGATGACAGGCCGTGTCTCTCATTCTGAAATATCAGGGTTTCAAATTACGATCACACGGGTGCGAACACGCCTAAAACTCTTCCAGCTTCAAAAACTATGAAAATATGAAAACCCAAAGGTTCCACATGAAGAAACATCTTCCTCTACTTGACATCACCTGCAGCGTTTAGAGGACATTCAGCAACTTGAGGAGACATGCGCAGCGTCTACTGAAAGCTGCAGAAAACAAACGCTGAAGAAGCTCAAACACAACGGAGACCAGGGGACACTAAAGAGTGAGGCACACAGCTGGGAGACCAGGGGACACTAAAGAGTGAGGCACACAGCTGGGAGACCAGGGGACACTAAAGAGTGACGCACACAGCTGGGAGACCAGGGGACACTAAAGAGTGACGCACACAGCTGGGAGACCAGGGGAGACCAGGGGACACTAAAGAGAGACGCACACAGCTGGGAGACCAGGGGACACTAAAGAGTGACGCACACAGCTGGGAGACCAGGGGACACTAAAGAGTGACGCACACAGCTGGGAGACCAGGGGACACTAAAGAGTGACGCACACAGCTGGGAGACCAGGGGACAGTAAAGAGTGACGCACACAGCTGGGAGACCAGGGGACACTAAAGAGTGACGCACACAGCTGGGAGACCAGGGGACACTAAAGAGTGACGCACACAGCTGGGAGACCAGGGGACACTAAAGAGTGACGCACACAGCTGGGAGACCAGGGGACACTAAAGAGTGACGCACACAGCTGGGAGACCAGGGGACACTAAAGAGTGACGCACACAGCTGGGAGACCAGGGGACACTAAAGAGTGACGCACACAGCTGGGAGACCAGGGGACACTAAAGAGTGACGCACACAGCTGGGAGACCAGGGGACACTAAAGAGTGACGCACACTGCGAAATGATTGCGTGCAAGCTGGCATCACTGAACAAAAGCAAAGCGCTCAGGACTAAGGCGAGACGAGTCGTGACAACAAAGACGTGGAAAGTAGGTAAAACCTTTCAAACGTGAGAATGTGATCCCAGCCGTCACAGCTCAGCCCGCGGAGCTCTCTCTCGGTCACGTTGTCATTATGGAAAGGTTTAGTTTTGAGCATCACTGACGGAGTTTGTGGAAAAGAAGACGGATATGTGATGAGCCCGAGAAATCATTTGGTCCGGAGCTCGTCTCCGTCTCAGCAGGAAGGATTTCATCCGTC
>NC_047518.2:46438217-46448688 GCF_902827115.2 Pseudochaenichthys georgianus | reverse complement strand
GAAGCTCAAACACAACGGAGACCAGGGGACACTAAAGAGTGAGGCACACAGCTGGGAGACCAGGGGACACTAAAGAGTGAGGCACACAGCTGGGAGACCAGGGGACACTAAAGAGTGACGCACACAGCTGGGAGACCAGGGGACACTAAAGAGTGACGCACACAGCTGGGAGACCAGGGGACACTAAAGAGTGACGCACACAGCCGGGAGACCAGGGGACACTAAAGAGTGACGCACACAGCTGGGAGACCAGGGGACACTAAAGAGTGACGCACACAGCTGGGAGACCAGGGGACACTAAAGAGTGACGCACACAGCTGGGAAACCAGGGGACACTGAAGAGTGACGCACACAGCTGGGAGACCAGGGGACACTAAAGAGTGACGCACACAGCTGGGAGACCAGGGGACACTAAAGAGTGACGCACACAGCTGGGAGACCAGGGGACACTAAAGAGTGACGCACACAGCTGGGAGACCAGGGGACACTAAAGAGTGACGCACACAGCTGGGAGACCAGGGGACACTAAAGAGTGACGCACACAGCTGGGAGACCAGGGGACACTAAAGAGTGACGCACACAGCTGGGAGACCAGGGGACACTAAAGAGTGACGCACACAGCTGGAGACCAGGGGACACTAAAGAGTGACGCACACTGCGAAATGATTGCGTGCAAGCTGGCATCACTGAACAAAAGCAAAGCGCTCAGGACTAAGGCGAGACGAGTCGTGACAACAAAGACGTGGAAAGTAGGTAAAACCTTTCAAACGTGAGAATGTGATCCCAGCCGTCACAGCTCAGCCCGCGGAGCTCTCTCTCGGTCACGTTGTCATTATGGAAAGGTTTAGTTTTGAGCATCACTGACGGAGTTTGTGGAAAAGAAGACGGATATGTGATGAGCCCGAGAAATCATTTGGTCCGGAGCTCGTCTCCGTCTCAGCAGGAAGGATTTCATCCGTCACTTCAACAAGTTCAGGCATTACGGGGTTACTGATCAGTGAAGTGCAAGTTCAGACGAGCCATAAGAATG
Organism: Pseudochaenichthys georgianus; assembly: GCF_902827115.2. Lineage (NCBI taxonomy): Eukaryota > Metazoa > Chordata > Actinopteri > Perciformes > Channichthyidae > Pseudochaenichthys > Pseudochaenichthys georgianus. The sequence goes on along the minus strand of NC_047518.2, from coordinate 46,447,658 downwards.
ACGATCATCACCTCGAACAGCAGCGGTAACCATGGAGATCATATCAAACTCGAGACCTCATTTCATGTGGCCCCGCAAGAGCGTGCAAAGAACATTATATACAAAACAAAAAGGTGTAATTGTTGAATATTTGCCTTCTGCTTTCAGATGAGGTTATTTATGACGTTATTACCGGAACTGATAATAATCCGATGCAGACTGATGTAATAATACATTATTTCATATATATTTGGCTCAATGGGCCCCCCCCCTCAGTACATCTCCGGCCTCCTACAGGTGTACCCCCCCTCGAGCAGCGTTTCCGCCAGGGGGGCGTCTTGCCGTCATTTGACGCCCTTATTCAGCTCGGGACGCCCTGAACGCGAGGCGGTCCAAAAAATATTAATAATTCCAGAGAGTTTTTATCGCTTGAAATGACGAAAAGGAAAAAGGACACCGTCTATTGGAGGGGCGAAGGAGTCTGGTGGGATTATTTTCGGAGTATTGAAGATCATTTCCCCGACATCGAAGGTGTGGAAGATTTGGACGAGAAGAGCGGGGGGGGGGGGGGGTTTAGTGGAGCGGGGGGGTTTTAGTGGAGCGGGGGGGGGTTTAGTGGAGCGGGGGGAGTTTTAGTGGAACGGGGGGGGGTTTTAGTGGAACGGGGGGAGTTTTAGTGGAACGGGGGGGGGGTTTAGTGGAACGGGGGGGGGGTTTTAGTGGGCGGGGGGGGGGTTTTAGTGGAGCGGGGGGGGTTTAGTGGAACGGGGGGGGTGTAGTGTAGCGGGGGGGGTTTTAGGTGGAACGGGGGGGGGTTTAGTGGAACGGGGGGGGTTTTAGTGGAACGGGGGGGTTTAGTGGAACGGGGGGGTTTAGTGGAGCGGGGGGGTTTTAGTGGAACGGGGGGTTTTAGTGGAACGGGGGGGGGGTTTAGTGGAACGGGGGGGTTTTAGTGGAGCGGGGGGGGGTTTAGTGGAACGGGGGGGGGTTTTAGTGGAACGGGGGGGTTTTAGTGGAACGGGGGGGGTTTTAGTGGAGCGGGGGGGTTTAGTGGAACGGGGGGGGTTTAGTGGAGCGGGGGGGTTTTAGGTGGAGCGGGGGGGGGGTTAGTGGAACGGGGGGGGGGTTTTAGTGGAACGGGGGGGTTTAGTGGAACGGGGGGGTTTTAGTGGAGCGGGGGGGTTTTAGTGGAACGGGGGGTTTTAGTGGAACGGGGGGGGGGGGGGTTTAGTGGAACGGGGGGGTTTTAGTGGAGCGGGGGGGGTTTAGTGGAACGGGGGGGGGTTTTAGTGGAACGGGGGGGTTTTAGTGGAACGGGGGGGTTTTAGTGGAACGGGGGGGTTTTAGTGGAACGGGGGGGGTTTTAGTGGAACGGGGGGGTTTTAGTGGAACGGGGGGGGGGTTTAGTGGAACGGGGGGGGGTTTAGTGGAACGGGGGGGGTTTTAGTGGAACGGGGGGGTTTTAGTGGAACGGGGGGGGTTTTAGTGGAACAGGGGGGGGTTTTAGTGGAACAGGGGGGGGTTTTAGTGGAACAGGGGGGGGTTTTAGTGGAACAGGGGGGGTTTCAACGAAAATAAAATACGCATGTATTTGTTATTGGCTATGGGTTATTGGTTATGCTCACATACTTGTTTAATTATTAAAATGTAAACTGATCTTTTTCATATGGGTGTTTATGTACCCCCTAGATCTAGTCTAATAAATGTATTTTTTTTTGGCTGAAGAAGCACGTATCATTTTGTTACCCTGCCCCTCAAAGAACCGGAATTGAGAACCGTTAAGAACCGGAATCGAAAAGTAGAACCGGAATCGGAATCGTGGAAATTCAAACGATACCCAACCCGATCCATTACCGAGTCAATTCCTGCATATGTGGGAAAAAGGGACTCAGGTAAAAGTACAAAAGTACAAAAGTATTGCCGTCAAAATGTTATTAAAAAGGACAAAAAGTACTTATTCTGCACAATGGCTCATTTCAGTAACAGGAAGTACACAAAGTATAGTATTAATTTAATCGCGACTGGACTACTGCAACGCTTTGTATGTGGGCATGGATCAGGCATCCATAAAACGCCTGCAGCTAGTACAGAACGCAGCTGCACGTCTCCTGACTGGCCACAAAAGGCGTGACCACATTACCCCCATTCTGGCCTCTCTTCACTGGCTTCCAGTTCGGTTCCGAATAGATTTTAAACTCCTTTTATTTGTTTTTAAGGCCCTAAAACGGGCTGGCTCCGGCTTATATCGCTGACTTAATCCAGCGATACACCCCAGCCAGAGCTCTAAGGTCTGCCGACCAAATGCTGCTGGTAGTGCCGAAAACCAGGCTAAAAACTAGAGGGCACCGAGCCTTCGCAGCAGCTGGTCCCAGGCTCTGGAACACTCTGCCCTTACCTGTGAGGTCGGCCCAGACACTAGGGGCTTTTAAATCCTCTCTAAAAACACACTTCTTCTCTCTGGCCTTTTAAAAGTGAGCAGAGCATGACATTTCCATTTTGTATTTTAACTGTGTCTGCCTTTATATTTGTTGTTTTTAACTTAAATGCTACAAATTGCAATATGTTCCGTATATTTTTTATTCATGTACAGCACTTTGGCGCGACCGAAAGTTGTTTTAAAATGTGCTTTATAAATAAACTTGATTTGATTTGATTAATAGTATAAGTATGCAGAAAAGCTTTTGTCTCACTTAGTTTGTTAATGTGGAGCCAATTCGTAACATATTTGATTAATAAGTAGTAAATGGGTTTTTACTAATGCTGTCGCGTTAACGGCGGTAATTAATTTTTTGAGTTAATTGCGCTAAAATATTTAACGCATTTAACGCATGTGCAGAATGGCCCGCCCCATACGTGCCACCAGTGGCAGCGCCAGGGTATGGCTGGGGTAGGCTACACCCATACCAAGAAATGGCTCAGCCCCACCATGACACATGATGTTAAAGTAAGCAAAATAAAGTCCGCCAACTCGCGGAGTAAAGTGCACAGACAGCAGTTAGTCAGATTGATTTCAGCGTCTGGAAATACCGAAGACTAGAAACGGTTTTGAAAACTTTTGTCACGTAGTGATCGTCTTCTCAATAGAACATCTTTGATCATGTCTTCTGGCCAATCAGAATCAAGATAACTGCGTGGTGTTGTTGCAGGAAGTCCCGATACAACATTACGCGTTGATAGAAATCAACACGTAATGAATTAAGACCCCACGGTTTGATGATTGAGAGGTGTGTGGGCTGTCTTTCATTTTGACATGCAGAACAATGTTATAATAAACATACTGTATCAGGGTATATGCAGGAATCCTGAAGTCACATTTAATACCTTTTTTAAGACCCTTTCCATACATTTTAAGACCTCATCGCAACTTGGAGTTCTAACCGGTTACATTGGTGACACACTTTACCTCACATTTACTATATTGATTGTAAGATAGCACAACTAAACAGAGTGCAGACTGACTACTGAAGCCTCCTCTCCACATGACCTTCAACCTCTCTGTGAAGGTCAGGTTTAATGCAGCATGCTGCGTTGCTGCTTCTGTGCTCTGTGCTCTTTCATTCCAGTAGAACTCCTCAGAAACCATTAGAAACCAGTATTTGACCAATAAACAAAACAATTGACAAAACTTTGAACTATGAAATATATTAAACTTCGGTGAGCTTCAGCGGTAATGCCATATAGAGCTCCCTCACAAAGACCCAGGGGTTAAATTGGGCTGGGGCTGTCCGGGGCTAAGCCCGGCACATAGGACGATGCTCTGACGTCATCACCCTCACACATTTGTCATATGTTTACAAAAAACAATATATATGTTAAGACTTTTCTCGTTCTTAATATAGACTATATTTAGGGTCGATATGTGTTGACCTTACTTTAAAATAGCAGATCTCTGTGACCGGATATAGTTTGGCTTAGACCCCGGCCCCACGAGGACGCATTCGGTAAAACGCATACGCAAACGCAAAAAAAGTCTTCCGTTCACACGCATTCGATTCATTAACGTGTCCGTTCACACTAGACCGCTGGAAACGCTGTAGTACATATGCCAGGCCTGTAAGTGGCGCTGCTGCCGCCACAAAATACACCAACAGCAGCGAAGAAGACCCCGGAGCATGGTCGCCCTTCTGTTTATTCTCCGCGGTGGACGGCGTGTTCTCCTGCTGTATATCTCTCAGGTAGTCCACCAGCAGATAACCCCCCCCCCCCCCCCACAGAGCGGAGCAAGGCAACGAAACTTAAAATAAGAAGCAGCATTTTATGGCACGCTATGCATGGGGCCGCCTTGAGGGGGTTTCCCGACATGTTGTTTCAGTAAATTAAAGGGTGTTTCATGTTGTCGTTGCTGTGGACCTTCTTAATACCTTGGCGTTATAATAATGCCGTTTAATACTTTTTAATACTTTTTAATAGCCTTAATTTTCGCTAAATTGATTTATCAACTTTTAATACTTTTTAAGACCCCGCGGACACCCTGTGTATGTTAAATGGATATATCCGCCTTCCTTCATTTATCTTTCCATTCCCAACAATATACATAAAGAAATGGCATATTTTGGACATAGTTCGAATGGAGATTAATCTGATTAATTCATTTTTAAACTGTGATTAATCAGATTTAAAATTGTAATCGTTTGACAGCCCTAGTTCTTACACCTTTTTCAAAGTCAAATTCAAGCACTTTTCAAGCATCTTTCAGCTGTTATAAATTACATCTTTATATATTTATACTCAAATGATTATTTCCCTAACTCACAATAAATCAGATGTTCTTGATGCTATAAACAACCAAGGGCTGCTGACCTCTGGGTGAGCGCTGCTGACCTCTGGGTGAGCGCTGCTGACCTCTGGGTGAGCGCTGCTGACCTCTGGGTGAGCGCTGCTGACCTCTGGGTGAGCGCTGCTGACCTCTGGGTGAGCGCTGTTGACCTCTGGGTGAGCGCTGCTGACCTCTGGGTGAGCGCTGCTGACCTCTGGGTGAGCGCTGCTGACCTCTGGGTGAGCGCTGCTTCCTGCCTTCACTGGACTAACGACGGCTAACCCCAAACTCTACTGCCTTTTCCTTGCGTCACTCGCCCCTCCCACCCCCTACCTCCCCCCTCCTTCGCAAATATCAAATACGAACCGCCACTACTATCATGTGTGATTACGAGGTCTGTACGCAAGATGATTACGTTACATTCCACTGTCAATGTGCGCACTAAACAAACATTGTGACTCACTGCTGGCTCCATGCTCTGATTGTATCGAAATGTTCATCCTGGACCTTCCATCTAGCTCTGACCTGATCTCTGTCACAACGATCTGAGGTTCCCTGACTTCTGCGCTCGTAAAGCGCTCACACACACACACACACACACACACACACACACACACACACACACACACACACACACACACACACACACACACACACACACACACACACACACACACACACAAACACACACACACACACACACAACACACACAACACACACACACACACACACACACACACACACACACACACACACACACACACACACACACACACACACACACACACACACACACACACACACACACACACACACACACACACCACACACACACACACACACACACACACACACACACACACACACACTTTGGGGCTTTCTGCAAAGGGACCAGGACGACTGATCCGTGTAAAGGAAAGAATGAATGGGGCCATGTATCGTGAGATTTTGAGTGACAACCTCCTTCCATCAGCAAGGGCATTGAAGATGAAACGTGGCTGGGTCTTTCAGCATGACAATGATCCCAAACACACCGCCCGGGCAACGAAGAAGCATTTCAGGTCCTGGAGTGGCCTAGCCAGTCTCCAGATCTCAACCCCATAGAAAATCTTTGGAGGGAGTTGAAAGTCTGTGTTGCCCAGCGACAGCCCCAAAGCATCACTGCTCTAGAGGAGGTCTGCATGGAGGAATGGGCCAAAGTACCAGCAACAGTGAAAACCTTGTGAAGACTTACAGAAAACGTTTGACCTCTGTCATTGCCAACAAAGGGTAAATAACAAAGTATTGAGATGGACTTTTGTTATTGACCAAATACTTATTTTCCACCATCATTTGCAAATAAATTCTTTAAAAATCAGATTTTCTGGATTTTTTTTTCTCATTTTGTCTCTCATAGTTGAGGTATACCTAGGATGCAAATTACAGGTCTCTCATCTTTTTAAGTGGGAGAACTTGCACAATTGCTGGCTGACTAAATACTTTTTTGCCCCACTGTATATAGAAAGTGAAAAAGCACCTTCAAGTATTTTAACCTCAAGGACATTCTGAATAAAAGCACCTGTGTGACGTCTTGATTCAGACATGACTTCTGCTCTTAAAGGTCCCTACTATTTCTCATCAATATATCACAGGTCTCAGATATATCCAGAGCCTGTCTCTGATTGGCTGAAACCCTGCCCTGTTTCCAAAGTGCTGATTCTCTGTCTGTGACTTTAGATGACAACAAGGAGCCCCTCCCCATGCCCCTCTGAGAGACATTTGGTTACAAAGAACTCAATGGAGCTCTAGGAGGAGATTCAGGTGATAAGGTGGTTGCTGATTGGCTAATGGTTACACAAGACAACACATCGTGATGACATCATAAGGTGGCCAAAATCTGATCAGCTCATTTTCAGACAGGTTTTTATAGAAATTGATCAAAAAGAGAGAGAATCTTTGTTCCTGAAACTTTCAGAGTCTCTTTCCACAGAGGGGACACATGTTGATGTAGAAGAGACATGAAGAAGAGGGGACACTGTTGATGTAGAAGAGACATGAAGAAGAGGGGACACATGTTGATGTAGAAGAGACATGGAGAAGAGGGGACACATGTTGATGTAGAAGAGACATGAAGAAGAGGGGACACATGCTGATGTAGAAGAGACATGGAGAAGAGGGGACACGTGTTGATGTAGAAGAGACATGGAGAAGAGGGGACACATGTTGATGTAGAAGAGACATGGAGAAGAGGGGACACATGTTGATGTAGAAGAGACATGAAGAAGAGGGGACACATGCTGATGTAGAAGAGACATGAAGAAGAGGGGACACATGTTGATGTAGAAGAGACATGGAGAAGAGGGGACACGTGTTGATGTAGAAGAGACATGGAGAAGAGGGGACACGTGTTGATGTAGAAGAGACATGGAGAAGAGGGGACACATGTTGATGTAGAAGAAGAGACATGGAGAAGAGGGGACACGTGTTGATGTAGAAGAGACATGGAGAAGAGGGGACACGTGTTGATGGAGAAGAGACATGAAGAAGAGGGGACACATGTTGATGTAGAAGAGACATGAAGAAGAGGGGAACATGTTGATGTAGAAGAGACATGAAGAAGAGGGGACACATGTTGATGTAGAAGAGACATGGAAGAAGAGGGGACACATGTGATGTAGAAGAGACATGGAGAAGAGGGGACACATGTTGATGTAGAAGAGACATGGAGAAGAGGGGACACGTGTTGATGTAGAAGAGACATGGAGAAGAGGGGACACGTGTTGATGTAGAAGAGACATGGAGAAGAGGGGAACACATGTTGATGTAGAAGAGACATGGAGAAGAGGGGACACATGTTGATGTAGAAGAGAGACATGGAGAAGAGGGGACACACAGCTCAAACTGAGGTGTTGATGTTCTAGCTTTCAGGATCTATATTTCAAAATTCAGCAATGTTTATTAAAGATAAAGGTAAATAGACGGTTGCTCTGACAACAAAGAGACCTCACTTTGGGCTCAATTCATGCTTCCGATTGTTTTATGAACCAAAACCGGGTTCGGGCTCATATCTGGAATATCAGCCCGTCAGTTTCTCCTGCTCTTCACATCCTCCGGTCATTATTTGAGCCACTAAAACCTCAGAGTTTATTGCGTTTCTATTAATTCAGCTAATGGCATATATTGCTAAAATTAACCGCCCAGCTGTAAGCAGAGCGTCCAGGGACTGAAGCTCAGCGCAAGTTCAACCAGGAAGACCGTCTTCCCTCATTCATTCACCATGTCCATGTTACTCCTCTCTCTCCTCTCAACAAGTGATCGGGGCGTCACTCCCCAGCTTAACCAATCACTTCGCTCTATTCTCACAAGCCTATCACAGCGCTCTGCTGACCCTTTAAATCTGCTCTCCCCTCTGACAGCGGTCTTTCCAGGCGACTCCACGCAACCCTCCGCCCCCCTTTTCACCTCCTGTCCCTCTGAATCCAGGGTCAAGCTAAGCCCCTCCCCTTCAGACCGACCCAACTATCCATTCACCACCACCAGGGTCAAGCTAAGCCCCTCCCCTTCAGACCGACCCAACTATCCATTCACCACCACCAGGGTCAAGCTAAGCCCCTCCCCTTCAGACCGACCCAACTATCCATTCACCACCACCAGGGTCAAGCTAAGCCCCTCCCCTTCAGACCGACCCAACTATCCATTCACCACCACCAGGGTCAAGCTAAGCCCCTCCCCTTCAGACCGACCCAACTATCCATTCACCACCACCAGGGTCAAGCTAAGCCCCTCCCCTTCAGACCGACCCAACTATCCATTCACCACCACCAGGGTCAAGCTAAGCCCCTCCCCTTCAGACCGACCCAACTATCCATTCACCACCACCAGGGTCAAGCTAAGCCCCTCCCCTTCAGACCGACCCAACTATCCATTCACCACCACCAGGGTCAAGCTAAGCCCCTCCCCTTCAGACCGACCCAACTATCCATTCACCACCACCAGGGTCAAGCTAAGCCCCTCCCCTTCAGACCGACCCAACTATCCATTCACCACCACCAGGGTCAAGCTAAGCCCCTCCCCTTCAGACCGACCCAACTATCCATTCACCACCACCAGGGTCAAGCTAAGCCCCTCCCCTTCAGACCGACCCCAACTATCCATTCACCACCACCAGGGTCAAGCTAAGCCCCTCCCCTTCAGACCGACCCAACTATCCATTCACCACCACCAGGGTCAAGCTAAGCCCCTCCCCTTCAGACCGACCCAACTATCCATTCACCACCACCAGGGTCAAGCTAAGCCCCTCCCCTTCAGACCGACCCAACTATCCATTCACCACCACCAGGGTCAAGCTAAGCCCCTCCCCTTCAGACCGACCCAACTATCCATTCACCACCACCAGGGTCAAGCTAAGCCCCTCCCCTTCAGACCGACCCCACTATCCATTCACCACCACCAGGGTCTAGACCCCGGGGGGTTTCATCGGATCGGTTCTGGTTTTCAGACAGAGGGTGAAAAAGAGGGGCTGGCAGTATGAGAAAAAAACAGCCAAAAAATACATTTAAACAACCCATTGACTTCCAGACCAGGGGACAGGAAGTGATTAAAATGCTGCATAATTTCCAGGTTGTCGGACTCATTGCCGCACCCCCTCTGTACCTCCACTACAACAACACGATGGTAGCATTCTGAAGTGAGACCGTCCACTCCTAGCTGAAGCGTTTTCAGACAG
>NC_047518.2:46435153-46436978 GCF_902827115.2 Pseudochaenichthys georgianus | reverse complement strand
GGGCAAGTCTGACCTGGAGGGGCAAGTCTGACCTGGAGGGGCAAGTCTAACCTGGAGGGGCAAGTCTAACCTGGAGGGGCAAGTCTAACCTGGAGGGGCAAGTCTAACCTGGAGGGGCAAGTCTGACCTGGAGGGGCAAGTCTAACCTGGAGGGGCAAGTCTAACCTGGAGGGGCAAGTCTAACCTGGAGGGGCAAGTCTGAACCTGGATGGGCAAGTCTGAACCTGGAGGGGCAAGTCTAACCTGGAGGGGCAAGTCTGACCTGGAGGGGCAAGTCTAACCTGGAGGGGCAAGTCTAACCTGGAGGGGCAAGTCTAACCTGGAGGGGCAAGTGTAACCTGGAGGGGCAAGTGTAACCTGGAGGGGCAAGTCTAACCTGGAGGGGCAAGTCTAACCTGGAGGGGCAAGTCTGACCTGGAGGGGCAAGTCTAACCTGGAGGGGCAAGTCTAACCTGGAGGGGCAAGTCTAACCTGGAGGGGCAAGTCTAACCTGGAGGGGCAAGTCTAACCTGGAGGGGCAAGTCTAACCTGGAGGGGCAAGTCTAACCTGGAGGGGCAAGTGTAACCTGGAGGGGCAAGTCTAACCTGGAGGGGCAAGTCTAACCTGGAGGGGCAAGTCTGACCTGGAGGGGCAAGTCTGACCTGGAGGGGCAAGTCTAACCTGGAGGGGCAAGTCTAACCTGGAGGGGCAAGTCTAACCTGGAGGGGCAAGTCTAACCTGGAGGGGCAAGTCTAACCTGGAGGGGCAAGTCTAACCTGGAGGGGCAAGTCTAACCTGGAGGGGCAAGTCTAACCTGGAGGGGCAAGTCTAACCTGGAGGGGCAAGTCTAACCTGGAGGGGCAAGTCTGACCTGGAGGGGCAAGTCTAACCTGGAGGGGCAAGTCTAACCTGGAGGGGCAAGTGTAACCTGGAGGGGCAAGTCTGTAACCTGGAGGGGCAAGTCTAACCTGGAGGGGCAAGTCTAACCTGGAGGGGCAAGTCTAACCTGGAGGGGCAAGTCTAACCTGGAGGGGCAAGTCTAACCTGGAGGGGCAAGTCTAACCTGGAGGGGCAAGTCTAACCTGGAGGGGCAAGTCTGACCTGGAGGGGCAAGTCTAACCTGGAGGGGCAAGTCTGACCTGGAGGGGCAATTGTAACCTGGAGGGGCAAGTCTAACCTGGAGGGGCAAGTGTAACCTGGAGGGGCAAGTGTAACCTGGAGGGGCAAGTGTAACCTGGAGGGGCAATTGTAACCTGGAGGGGCAAGTCTAACCTGGAGGGGCAAGTGTAACCTGGAGGGGCAAGTGTAACCTGGAGGGGCAAGTCTAACCTGGAGGGGCAAGTGTAACCTGGAGGGGCAAGTGTAACCTGGAGGGGCAAGTCTAACCTGGAGGGGCAAGTCTAACCTGGAGGGGCAAGTCTAACCTGGAGGGGCAAGTCTAACCTGGAGGGGCAAGTCTGACCTGGAGGGGCAAGTGTAACCTGGAGGGGCAAGTCTAACCTGGAGGGGCAAGTCTAACCTGGAGGGGCAAGTCTGACCTGGAGGGGCAAGTCTAACCTGGAGGGGCAAGTCTGACCTGGAGGGGCAAGTCTGACCTGGAGGGGCAAGTGTAACCTGGAGGGGCAAGTCTAACCTGGAGGGGCAAGTCTAACCTGGAGGGGCAAGTCTGACCTGGAGGGGCAAGTCTAACCTGGAGGGGCAAGTCTAACCTGGAGGGGCAAGTGTAACCTGGAGGGGCAAGTCTAACCTGGAGGGGCAAGTGTAACCTGGAGGGGCAAGTGTAACCTGGAGGGGCAAGTGTAACCTGGAGGGGCAAGTGTAACCTGGAGGGGCAAGTCTAACCTG